>NW_003101679.1:1786643-1788489 GCF_000003855.2 Blastomyces gilchristii SLH14081
AGATAGTTCAGATTCAGCTGATTCTTATCATTGTAAAGTAGCTTCAGTATAATCTTCTTACAGTTGATTCTGAAATCGTCTATATAATTATTCAAGTGCAGTATATTTCTATTAATCTATAATTTTCGATATAATCACTTTCATCTTTTCTTCACTATCACTCCTTACAACTCTTTTATAATCCAAGTAGATAAGTAATACAATAAGACAGTGATAGTATCAGAGAAATTTATCCTATAAGATCTGAGAGTTAGAATACAGATACTATTTCACATTAAGTTCTCAATAGCACTTAGTGTAGAAATTATATAAAAATATATTCAGTTTTGATACATGTTCTGATATAAATTAAATTCATTAATAAATAATTAATATGACAGAGAAATAACTTGTATATCAGAGTAAAAGGTGTTTTTCAAAAGATCTTATTCATATACAGTAATTTTTAACTCAGCTCAAATCAGTGAAGATTTATAATATAATTATATCTCAATTATCTTAGTTTTAGTTCTTATGATCTGATAAAGAAAATACTGATCTTCACTCTTATATACTGACAGATCAGAATCTGATTTAAATACTGTATTTATATAAATATTAAGTTGATTAAGAATCTGAGTAATTAAGATATATTTCATCTCATTCTTCATTATAATTAATTCAAAGAAGTGAAATGATAAATTCAAGAGTAATAATCTTTATACAGTCTGAGAAGTATAATGAATAACTTCGTGAATTTTCAGAACTATTATATGAGACTCTCTGTCTGAATGTCAGTAATTATATCTGATAAAATACACTCTTTTAATATAAGATATATCATTCAACTCTGATTTACAGTAGTATTTGAGATTCTCACACTAATACTGAATAAATTTAAAAGAAAAAATAAATTTATTTATTGATGAATATCAGATGAATTCACTGAAATAGTATTTAACAGAGCTCTCTTAACTGTGAGATTATTATAACTCTGTGAGATTGTTGATAATTTCTGTCATTTCTATATACATTTATTACTGAAAAGTTGAGGATTTGAGAAGAGTAGATATCAAGAGAATCAGATTCTGAAAGTAGAGTAATCTTACAGAGAATTCAGTGAGACTTTTCTTAGCAGAACTCAGAGTTGATATTTACATTGATAATATTATTGAAATTGAGATCTTCTTAACTGATAAAATCAAGAAATTGTGCTCTATATTGCTTTTTCAGAGTTAAGAGATCTACAGAGAGTAGAGTTATCAGTAATATATTCTTTAATAAATACAGAATTTACAGTAGTGATTTGTAATTTTTTCGGAAAATATCTGACTCTTCAGCTCAGAGTCTCATTGTCAGAATAAATGAATTTATTTTAAAGTTACTATATTTGTAAGTTATATCACTTACTGAATCAGAATCAATAAATTAATTAGTAGAATAAGAGATAATAGTAATAGTAATTTTATCAGCAGCTGATATAGTAATATCTTCAGTGACTGACTTATCAGACTTCTCTTAATCTTTTTCTGAAATATTCTCAGAAATATTCTTCTTAGCAGCAGCTTTCAAAAGTCACTCAATATGCTTAATATTATCAGCAGTATTCTCATTATATAACTCTGTCTTTTGAGAATGTTTGTTTTAATAATAATAGAGATATTAAAAGTGATAAATTTACTGAGAATAGTAATACTTCTTCATCAGAAGTATCATTATTAAAATCACTTTTAGTGAAATCTTTATTTACAGTTTCTAAGAAAAGATAACTCTGAGATTGAAATTCTGATTAATTATCTCTGAATTCTTGTCTAGAGACAGATAGTAGATAGCATTTCAGATTTTAATTAAACAGATATAATATTTG
>NW_003101679.1:1788721-1795915 GCF_000003855.2 Blastomyces gilchristii SLH14081
TTACAAATTTATCAGAGTTTAATCAAGATTCTGAAAAGGAATATTACTATGAATTCTGCTCTACTAGATCTCTTCAAACTCTTTCATCTGATAGATTTAATAAGACAAATCACTGATTTTAAAAGAAATCTGATATTAATATATCTGAATATAGAATGAATATGATGATAGCAATAATAAATATTAACTAGATGAGAAGAAGTTAAACTCATCACTGATATTAAGTAGTTCATTAAAAAGATGTCACTGAACTCAGCATTCAGATACAGAAAGATATGAGAAGAAAATTCAGCTAATAGAGTAGTGTCTGTATCTGAATATAAAGTAAATGTATTTTTTTTCTTCTAATAAAGATAATTTGAATTGAATGATTATAAGTGTGATAAAAATAAAGAATAAAACTTCATATATATTTTCATTCAGCAGAATTATAATGCTGAATGTAATTAAAATATGAAAGTTCTGAACTCTAAAAGAAATAAAGATAAGTAGTATTCTCACTCAGTATTTAGATTTTAGTATTGAAGCTTCAATTCCATCTTCTGCTATTTGATTTGAAAAGGCCTGTATGAACTATGCTCTGAGAGTCATGAAGATGAGCTAAAATCATATAATCAGAGAAAGAGTCTCTTCTTCATTTTCACCAGTTAACTCAGGAAATGAACTGGATTGGAATAGATTTCTTGATTGAAATAAGAATAATGCTTTAAAGAAAATACTCTCTCAACTGTATAGACTATGTTCACTTATTAAAAATCAATTTTCTTCATTAAATGTTGAGAAAATTGATCATGAGAAGATATCTCTCTGAAGAGAAAAGCTAGAATCTCTTATAGACTTACAAATAAGTGAACTATCTAAAGAGACAGAATATGAACAGCATTTGAAGAAGATCTCTACAATCAATATAAAAGACTCTATTCTGATTTACTCAGATGGCTCACAAAATGAGAATTTGAATAGATTAGACACAGGCATTGCTTATACTGAAGATAATATCAATTTTATCTCAGATTTCTGAAATTTAGGCTGTGAATCTGAAGTCTTTGATGCTGAACTATTTACAATAGTGAAAGCTTTCAAACTCATTGAAATAAAATCTCATAAAAGAGAAAATAGTTTGAAAGAGACATGAATATTCTCTGATAGTCAAGCTGCTTTAAAAAGACTTAGAAATAGTCAGATTCATAATAATTAAATAAATCTTGAACTGATTTTAAACTCTGTTTTAAAAATTCAAAAGAGAAGAATATCTAAACTGATAATTTATCTACATTGAGTTTCTACTTGTATGAATATTCATAACAATGAATTGACTGATTCAGCTGCAAAAAGAGGTTCAGAATTAAGCAAATCTATTCAAAAAACAGTGTCCCGATCTTTTATAAAGAGAAAGATAAAAGAATCTTGTTTAAATAAGTAAAATAAAAGCTGACAGAAACAAAAGAAGAGCATACATTATTCAAGATTTGAGATAAAATCAAAGTGAAAATCTTGTTCAATTAAATGTAAAAAGAAAATATTCTCATCTATGATTCAGCTGAAACTAGAACATGGTTATTTCAAATTCTATATACAAAGATTTAATGACAGATTTGATTCAATAGAGTGCTCATTCTGCAATATGAATGAAAACTCTGAGCATATTGTAATATATTATGCATTATACAATAGTCTCAGAGTCAGATTAAAGAAGAAGTATGATTTAAATCAATTAAATATGAGGTTCTTATTCTCAACTGAGACAGGAATTAAATACTTAATAGACTTTCTATCAGAAACTCAAGCAGCTATAAGAAAATAACTGAATTCAGAAGTATCTGAATATGAAGAGATGGAAATTGATTAGATATAGTCTGTTAAAACAGCTATATACTATCTTTTAATAATTTTATTTTGTTATAGTCTCTCTTTACTGTACTTGTTTCTTTCTGTTCTTTTCTATCTATCTATTTAATGTGTCTATCTTTAAGACTATGTTCTCTTTTCCTTTGTCATGATATTTTCAAATGATTTTAAAGTATCAGAAGGTGTTGAAATACTGCAATTTATAAACAGTTTTTGTATTCTGAGCTGAAATTTTCTGATTTTGCATATCTGCAATTGATAAATGTATAATAGTTGACTCTATAGATATAGGAAAAACCTTGAGATCTAAAGATTCTCAGGTAGATGTCATAGTCTATGACTGCATACATCTATAATTGAAGAATAATAATAATAATAATAGATTTTAGTAAAAATAGCAGCTTTTCAGTAGAATATCTTAAATCTCTAATAAGAATTCTTAACTTTTCAGTGAGATATATCAAATCTCTGATGAGAAATCTTGAGTTATCAGTGAAAATCTTGAGATGTTAGTAAAATATCTTAAATCTCTGATAAGTTATGATAAATCACTGATAAGAAATATTAACTTTTCAGCAGAGAATCTTAGAAAAATTTCTACTCTTTCAGTAGAATATCTCAGAGAAATCTAAACTTTTCTAATTAACTTAGCTAATTATATATTAATATAGAATCATATTCAACAGAAAAAGATAAAGAATAGAGAAAGTTTGTTAGTAATTGAATTATATAACTGTTATAAAGAATTAATCATCTTTGAATACTTGTATAATTTATTTATTACTGAAAAGTTCTTTCTGATTTTTTACTAAGTACAGAGAGTTATCAACTTTGATCAATTCTCTGAGTGAGAACAATGATATATGAAACATAAGTTAAATATTCATTAATTACAGATATTGAATTGAAAACTTCAGATTGAAAAACTAGAAACTGATTCTGAAAAGTAGAGATATATATAAATCTTATAACTCAGATTAAAATATTTAATAATACTGATATAAATGAAAATTCTGCTGCAGCTATACTATAATAATAAAATATTCTGCTATTCTGAGATCTTATGAGTGATATTCTTAAATATCAGTAAATTATTAGAGATGACTTTACTGAGATAATTCAGAATACTCTGACAGTGAAAAAGGGATATCTGATAAAAGATGTATAGAAGAAGATGTAAAAAAAGATCAAATTCTCAGAGATACTTTCAGTAAAAGACAGATTAGTGTAGAGATTTTCAACACAATCTATTTCTATTCAACATATTTAATTTTTCATGAGTTTTATATATTAATTAATTAATATATACTTTAATATACATAATTAGAATATACTTGTCTTGATATTCACTGAAGAAAGTTGTTATATTCTCTATCTTTCAATTTATATAGTTATAACTGTGAAGAATTCACTGATTTCACTGTACTGAGAAATCTTTTTATAAATCTTGAATTCTGTAGATATATTTCTGACAGTGTATTAAACATATGTTTCTAGTTAATAGAAATGATTTTATATTTAAAATAGTTATAATTGATTCAGTAATAGTCTGTACAAAGAGTATTTATTCTGAAAATAAGATATAGATGAAATCTGTCAGATATATTAATTATATAAGAATAAAATATGAAAGTATTCATATTTATTATATAATAGTCTACAAAGATAAATTAATAATATATATAAGAAGAATAACTTATTATCTTCTTTTTCTTTCTTTCTTTCTTTCTTCTTCTTATAATTATATCACACTGTAAAGATTATTCTTAACTCACTCTATTCTTCTTTATTTTTAGTAAGATTAGTATTCTATCAGTTATAATAGAAAGCTTTTAATAAGAAAAGTTCTAATTTCAAAGATATTTTATCTGCAGTATATCAAGAATATCAGTGATTTACTTATTATACTAATATCAATAATATTAGTAATAACAGTAGCACTGCAGCAGTAACAGTAAAACTAACTGATAACACTTTTAAACATACTTATATCACCGCTGTAAAAGCTCAAAAGAAAGAGACAAGCAGCTATTTAAATACTCTGACAAAGTAGCTCAGTAAATAAACAATGTATAAGTACTGTATTAAGTATATTTTTCTCTGTTATTTAAATACTGCTTATAATAAGATAAAGAGAAGTTTAAAGTCTTATATAAATTATAATTATATGTAAGAGGCCTACGCTGAATAGATCGGTATAATATATAGGTCTTATATAACAAAGTGAAAAATGTTAAAGAAGAAAAAGAAAGAGAAGATGCAAGAATTAGTGATCAGAGTGAATATATACATATATATAATACATACACAGTGAAGCTTCAGAGTGAAAAAATAGAAATTCTGTGAGTTTTTCAGCTGAGAATTGATGATTGAGAATGACTGAGAATCAGAGCTTTCAGCAGAATCTATGAAGTGTAAAGAAATAATCTATATAATGATCAGACACAGCCTGTTACATTAGTCTCTCTCTTCTCTGATTATATGTAGTTTTTATCAGTCAAGAGCTGCAGTCTTGAATAATACAGAACTCAGAGTTCAGATCAGATAATTATAACTGATCTATTTTACAAGATATTATCAGCTGCGGCTGTGAGGTCTCTTATCAAGAATATCTTCAATCTCTTATTCAAGTTCATTATCTTCTTCTATGATTCCTGGCGGCTGTCAGTCAGAAATCAGTTGAGAAGGAAATGAATCAGTAGTAACACAGTGAAGTAAGCTCATATAGAAGATATTATGAATCTCTGATAATATGTCAAGATAATAGTTATAACTATCTAGAACTTCTATCACTTTATACTTGATATAACAGTAATTCAGTGTATGAGATGAATATGTGATCTGTATATTCTTGAGATTCAATCACATCAAGTCTTCTATCTTATATTACTCAGCAGAATCTTGATAAATATTGATTTAATTCTCTTAATCTTTTTTCACAGTTGTCATAAAGACCTCTGCTCAGTTACAGATATCTCAGAGCTTTGTTACTATATTATCAGTGATCTGAATTGAACTGTGAGAGTTCAGTGTGAAATGTGTGATTTCTAGAAGATTCAATACTTTCATGTAATAACTGTGTGTAAGAAAGAACAGGCTTATATCTGTTGAGACAGTATCTCAGCTGTTAATAGTGATCTCTGCATGTAGACAAAAGTCATACAAATTATCTTATAAATAGTTACAGAACTTATAAAGATAATTCTTTACAGTCTGAATTATCTGTTCTGACATATCATCAGTCTCAGAGTGATAGATAGTTAATAAACAGTGTATAATCTTGAGAACTTGACAGATTCTTATTCAGAGAGTGCTTATGAATTGACAGCTCTGATCTGATACTATAGATCTCAGTAATTCATGTATTCAATAGAACAGACTCTGTAGGAAAGCTTCAGTGACTTGTTCAGTATTTATCTTATCACAAGATTTTAATATTATATCTTTACTTAATCAGTTCACAATGATCAGAATATTCTTATAATTCTTACTCTTAGAGAGATTAATAGCAAAGTTAATTACTATATCTTATCAGATTCTCTTAGAGATATTAAGTAGTTTCAGTAGATCTTTTCTACAGTTCTTTTATAAGATGATGAAAGAGTAATAATTATAGTTTTAAATAAAATATCTGATGCTGTTTAATATCTTAGATCAGTAAAACTCTTGATAGATTATTCAGTATAATTATTTATAATCTGAGTAATCAGTTATATATAAATCATGCATCTCTTGTATTATTCAGATATGTAAGAGTTCAGAGTGAAGAACTCAATATTATTTACAGAACTGCAGAGTATTATTATCATTGATTGAGCATTCTGAGATGTCAGTTCTTATACATAGTTCTGAGAGAAATCAGAGTGCTTCTTGATATACTGCTTTAGTGAGTGCTTGAAGAAGTTCATCAGTTTGAGCTGTTATATGCCATAATTTATTCAGTATAGATTTGAAAAAAGTTGAGATATCAGTATCAGTGTCAGTGTTGATATCAGTGTAAGTGTCAGTGACAGTTTGAAGAGAGAGTGTTCTAATCAGAGAAGTATATATAGTATTATAAGTTGTTTCATCTTGATTTACTAATATCTTCAGATCTAGGAGCTGATATTCTCAGTTCATTCAATAAGTGTCTATTATATTGAAAGGCATATCTTGCTCTTATCATGAGAGAGTATCTGTCATCAAGTTCTGACTGCTGAGATAATAGTGTATTATAAAATAAAAGTGACTTAAGAACTCAGATCATTGTATCTGTTATTCAGTGAGTTTACAGATAGTTATAAAGTACTTGAGATTCTTATAATCTGTGATTATCTCAAATTCAGAGATACTTCAGAGTTCAGAGTCTTATTCTTCTAGACAGTGTATAATTGTAAGAAGTTTCTTATTATAGATCTTATAGTTGCATTCAGCAGAACTCAGTTTCTTAGACATAAACATGCATAATTGTAAGATATCTTTATCATTATATTATAATATAGCTCTTTCTGTAATATAGTCAGAGAAGTCAGCTTTAACAACTGTTTCATAATCAGAGTTAAATATTATTAGTAGAGAGATGTTGATGAATATCTTCTTCATCTGTATAAATACAGCTTTAGTGTTCACTGATCACTGAAATACTGAGTTCTTTCTAATAAGTTCTGTAAGTGATCTTATAATATCTGAGAAGTTTTATATAAATCACTGATAGAAGTTAGCAAATCTGATGAAGCTTTATACATCTTTCACAGTATGTGAAGCTTCTCATTCAAGAATAATGAAGACTTTCTCAGAATTCAATCAAATCTTCTTATCAGCTTCTATGATAAAATCTAGATATTTAATACTCTTGACTTCAAAGTCACACTTGTCAATATCTATTGATAGTTCTACTTCTTATAATTATTGTAATACTCTTTACATATATTCTTAATATTCTTTTCTGAACTCATCAGTGAAGATGAGAATGTCATTGAGATATACAGATATAAATTTATCAAGGAAATCTCAGAGTGCTCAGTTAATATACTTCTGAAATATACTAAGAGCATTGATCAGTTCAAAGAATGTAACTATCATTTAAAGAGATTATAATATGTTTAAAATGCTGTGAGTCATTCATCTTCTTCAATGATACAGATATTATGAAATGCAGTAATAACATCTAATTTTATAAATTATTAAGCTTGTCTAATGTGAGCTAGAGTTTCATTGATAAGAGATAAAGAATAGCAGTTCTTCTTGATTAATCTGTTCAATTCTTGATAGTTCACACAGAATCAGAGTTCTTTATCTGATTTCTTTGCAAAGAGAATAGAAGCTGCAGTGAAAGAGTTACTAATACATATAAATCTCTTATTCAAC
>NW_003101679.1:1796015-1806972 GCF_000003855.2 Blastomyces gilchristii SLH14081
CCAGATCAATGAGTGTCTTCTGAAGAAGAAGAAGTCATCGGAAGATATATTATAAGAGAGTCTCATGATAGCTTAGAGTTCTTATCATTCTTTTTTTCTAACTTAATACTGTGATCTATCTCTGAGTCTTGTAAGAAAGATATGTTTGTAATATTATCTTATCAGAAGACATCTAGATATTCATGATATTATTAAGAGAGTTTTGTATGAGAATCTGTTATTATAGTATAGAATAACTTGTTTAGAGCTTTCTTGATATTAATCAGACTGATGAAATAGATTGTTACATAATTCTGCTATCAGTAATCTTTTCAGCAACTTTCTTTTCAGAGCATTTCATAGATGTTGACAGAGATCTGTGTCAGATTCATAGTCTTGTGAATATTATCTTGATAAACTCTGTTATTATTAGGGAATATTAAGCTCCTGTTTTAAGTGTTCAATAAGATGTCTTATTCAGATAGTCAGATAAGTTCTAACATAAGATTATAGTTAAGATTATTAACTTCATATATGTAGACATCTTCACATTGATATTCTCTGACATCTATGTTCAACTTCATTATATAACAGGTATAAATGTCTTTTGAGCCATCAAATCCTGTAAGAAGTCAGGGTTTTGATAAGAGAATACACTGAAGATTGTAACATCTTATGACTGAAGATTTAATCATTGCATAATGACATAGACTGCTGTCTATCATGGCTTTGATATTATACATATTATTGACCACAGTAGATACAAGAATTGCATTCATTGCTATTTTCTCTTTAAATTGTTATCATCTGACCTCTTCAAGTTTCTGTTTACAAATTTGAATAGAAGCTAATCTTTTCTCTGTTTCATCAGAGTATTCTCATAGTTATCTTCTGAATCTTTCTTCAATACAATATGATTAATGTGAACAGGTATTGATTCATTCTTTGAGCAAGGAGATATGTAGATCAATTGACAGTTGAAAGTAATATACTCTGATCAGATACAGTTGATACACACTTCTCATTGACATTGATCAGTAACTTCTTCAGAAGTGATTTCAGAGACTCAGAAGCCTGTTTGAACAGCAGAGACTCTTGCTTATATATAGACATTTGAGTCTACTCAGTTCATAGCATCTGCATCATTGTTATTATTTCTCAGTGCAGATGTATAAGTGACTGAGTTAGTTCTCAGTGCAGGTGTGTGAGTGTAACATCTTCTGTTACTATTCTGTATACTCTTGAGCTTGATAAGACAGTTATTCAATGTTCAGAGCTGTGTACAGAAGTCTTCATAAGTCAGGTCTTTGTTTACACTTATAAGAGTCTGTAAGAGTTTAAAAGTTAGTGTCTTCTTGAGTATACTAATCTTCATTCAATTCTCTCAAGATTGATTACCTGCTTCTAAGATCTTAATATTGAAGTCAGAAATAAATGTTGTAAGAGAAGTATTTCTTTATCAGATACTCTGTAATCAATTTAATACTTTCTGTTGCATGACAGTGTCTTAGAACAGAGTATCAAGATATTTAATAATATTATCAGATATTTATAATACTGATTTATATACTTTCATTTATGAATGAAACTTCTGTTTCATACAATTCTTCAATTATTTATTAATATATCAATTTTGATTAATTAGTGAATCAATGACATCTTCATCTACACTCAGTTTCATAAGCATTTTCATTCTTCATAATAAGTAGAGAGTGAGATCAGAAGTATTGAAATATATAAGAGTATCTAAACATTCTTTCAGTGCTTTTGTATTTGATTCTGTAGATGTTGAAATTGCATGAGTTTCTTATTAAGTTAATTATTGAATTTCCTTATATTGAAGTTATTAAGTTGTATACATATCAGCTATCTGTTGCTGTTGTAATTTCAACATTACTTAAAGTCACTGTGATATTGCATCTATGCTTGTATTTGAGAGTTCTCTCATATTATCATTAGACATGATTATATTGATTGTCAGATATGTGTAATTATATAAATATCTTATATATCTGTGTCAGAACTCTCAGATCTTTCACTAATATTCTCTTTGTAAGATCTTACTCTCTTTGTAAGATCTTCTTATAAGATCAGAGTGACTGATAAGCAAGCTTCTATCTGAGAACTCAGTGTCTGCTTAACTATTTAACTGTTTCTCTATTTCTTACATGTTATTATGTGTTCAGATATCTCAGTGAGTAATTATTTCTAATAAGAAGATAATGAATGTTTTTCAAGTGTAAGAGACCTACACTGAATAGATCAATATAATATATAGATCTTATATAACAAAGTGAAAAATGTTAAAGAAGAAAAAGAAAGAGCAGATGTGAGAATCAGTGATTGAAGTGAATATTTATACATGTACACAGTGCATATGCGGTGAAGCTTCAGAGTGGAAAAATAGAAATTCTGTGAGTTTTTCAGCTGAGAATCAGTGATCAAGAATGACTGAGAATCGGAGCTTTCAGCAGAATCTATGAAGTGTAAAGAAATAGTCTATATAATGATCAGACGCAGCCCGTCACATTATAAGAAAAAGAGATATATAATTATTTCTAAGAAATTAAAAGAATAAGTTAATAATCTGATCTGAATTCATGACTTTTATCTTTCTATATTAAATAATTTTAAGAAAATAATAAAGAGAGTTATATTAAAATTAGTGAAGAATCTTTTAAAATAGATTAAAGAAGTTAAAACTCACTAATAGAAAGTAAAAGCTTAATATATAAAGAGTATTACTATTGCTCTGAAAGCTCTGAATATTATTATCAATACTACTGAAAAAGCTAAAATTAAGATTAAGAAGATTAAATTGAATATTGAAAGAGTGAAATTAAAAATTAAAAAGAAAAAAGTTACTATAGAAAAGAAGAAAATTATAATTAAAAAGATAAAACTTAATATTGAAACTATCAAGCTTGAAGTATATTACAAGCTTTTAAGAATGATAGTTAGTTATATTAAAGAATAAAAATCAGTAATAATAAAAATTTTATAAATTTAATAAATAATATTAATACTGAGCTAGCTATATTATCATTAAAATGTATAAAATAATAAAGTATATTCAGAGATTTATAGATTATCTTAATAAGAATTCAGTTATAGTCAGTAATAATAGTAGTAGTAATAAGAAATTTAATAATAGTAATAATTCTCTTCTTATCTTTCTCACTGATACTTCTACTACTACTGTTAATTCTTTTCTCTCTTTCTTCTCTAATCTTCTGACTTCAGTTGATTCTCTGACTATAAACAGCACTGAAACTTTTAACATTCTTAGTGAAAAAGTAAATTAGAATCAGTGAAATGATTCTCAGATTTATACAGAAGTTAATAATAATATAGATAAGTAAATATACAGCTTTTAATCTTCTTAAAATTTCTTCTCTTAAATAGTGATAATTATTGATACTGACTCTTCACAAACTTTAATACTAATTTACAAGTTCTCTGAAATAAATATTGATAGAAATATGATAGTAAATGATAATAATAATATAAAGATAATTTGAAGAATTCAGAAGAAATTACAGAGAAATGTAACAGATTTTCAATAGAGAACAATTTCAGTGAATGAGATGTTTTTTAGAATTAATGATTATATAGATAGGAATCAGTGATATTGTTAATACAATGATGATTTTATTCTATTCATAACTCATTTACAGTGATTTCACAGCTAATTCATCATTATATTAAGTTTTACAGTTCAGTGACAGTGTCGCTGACTGGCATGGCAGAACAACCATAACCCGGTTGTATAATAAGCCTACGTTTTTCCGGTAAGGCTCGGAAAAGTTGGTTTTTCTATAATATATAGAGAGATAGTTTTGTCTAGTATAATTAGTTGCACAGGTCAGGTGTTGATTTGATTGCATAATTGATTTTCTATTTACAGAACTGTGATGAAAAACCTCGGCCGAATCGAAGGAAACAGGAACAGATAGTACTCTTTATAAAACACAGAGGCTGATTATTTATTTATTTTAACCCTGCGGAAAAAAATCTAAAAGGAAAAAAAGTACATCATACGCATGCCACATGCCTCACCCAACATAAATGCACCGCCATGCCCAGCCGCAGGACCGAATGAAAAAAGAAGTAAGTGAAAACTAAAACCTGCTGAAGGACAAGGAGAAACCCACCCAGACAGGGAAAGAAAAAGTGAATCTTAAACCCCCGCATGTTCTAGCAAAGTAGTAGCATTATTCATTCCTCAGTCCCCTTATACTCCTGCACCCATATTATGAACAGGATATATGCAGTCATAAAAAACAAAGATAAAAAAGGGTTACTAGAAACCCTGTGGGAGTGGCAGGTAACAGTTAAGAGAGAAAAAGGGTCAATAACTTTCAAATGAAACCTTTATACGGAAAATGAATAACATTTGAGTTAACAGAGCTCCTTTTGAAGAGATATAACAACCAGATGAACTCGGAAGAGAAATTGAAGGTATAAAAATGAAAAATGCAACAGAAACGAGAATAAAAGAGAAGAATATCGGTGGTCATATACGGTAAACGCATTTCCGCCCTATTTTCACAAATGAAATGTGCAGAAAATATTTCAAGGGCCATCGTCGTGTAAAGAAGAACATACAACCCGATGCAAGTCAGATGAAGCGAAGATAAAAGATAACTAGAGAAATATATATTTGCGTAGTTCGTGATCGTGACTCCATGTTTGATTTGGGGTTTGAATACAAAACCCGCCCAACCTGCCACCATGAAAATCGCTTCGAGCGTAGACGATCCCGCGGAATTCAAATAAGAGGTGTCGAACGTATATAACAGATAGTAGGGCGCAGAAGTAAACCTTTCAGAGGCGTTGCTTTGAATTTATGTGAAGTTTTTGGTATAGAGAACTCGAGTGTTCAGTGAGATCTTTGTCAGGGTGGCGGCGAATTTTCGGGTAGTGTGTGAACGACACGATGGGAGCCACAAAAGATGTTAATATCGCGCTACGCAATTGCGTAACAAGAGGGTGAAATTGGTGCACCCAGCTTGATAGGAATATAGCAAGCTTATGAAAGTCCCAGAAGTAGAGGAGAACATCCGTCATCGAGTTATAATTAGGGAGAGTTCCTCAATGCAGGACGCTACGGATCCGGATATTCCAGCAATACTGTAGCCCCTTGGTGGTATCAATGTATGGCTAATAGGACAAAAAGTTAGCCACAATTATCAAATTCGCTATTACCCACTCAAGAGAGGAAGCTTAGCCAATTAAAGTCCCATGTAACAAGGATGTAAATATAGAATATGATAAAAAGAAGCAAGAATGTCATGTCCTCACTTACCCAGCTCTACCGTTGCCGTTTCCGAAAACCGCAGATTTCCTGCTGAGATTCGTGATAAGTCCAATGCCATCGATTTGCCTGCCCATCTTCACGTAAAATCCCATTAGGATTTCACCACGACGAGTGTCTGGTTGATCCAAGAGATACATATTAGCATTGTACGAAGTAGAAGAAGGGTAATCGGAATTAGGGGTGGTAGAGTTACCAAACACAAATTCGCTACGGGTAGAGTTGGAATTTTTGTGCCCAAATACCTGGCTCGTGGAGTCTTCGTAACAAAACTCTAATCCGTATATAAAGCCATTATGATAGACTTTCACGGAGACCAGAAGCTTCGTCTGGATGAAGGCACATTCCAGGAACAGTTGTTCTGGGATACTATCTAAGGATAGAGCTTGCCCCAATTTGTTGCCCCTGTATCCAACTTGCCCAGTAGGTAATTTAGCAGTCGAATGTTTGGATTTGAGTTTGCTAATGTCGTCAATCGTATAAGTGCTAAGGATGCCGGAATATATCACCAACTTGATCTTTCTCTTCTTGTTAGTGCTCTCAGGAGTTTGCCGGCGAATCTCAGCTTCGGTGAGAGCGATCTGCTTCGGGATGCCATTATTGCCGGAATCACCATCCACGTATTCGAGATACGACCTGCAGATCTCATCATTGTCCACGTAAATTTCGATGAAAGCAATGCCAGCTGACGAAGTGATTAATATCTTGCCATTGTCAACGGGCCATACTTGAACTGAGTCATCAGAGCGAGGAGGTGAATCTCGTGGCAGCCGGAAGCATGCATGAAATCTAAAACGAAGGGTATCAAGTCTATGCCAGTTACATTCGTCCTCATTAAGGCAGAGTCGCAGTCCCTGTGCCTTCGTTCGAGTAGAATATGGTTCTCGAATTGTGAAGCTTCGATTCAATAGAATGCAATCTCCACACATGATACCACTCTCTTGATTGCGACAGCCAAATAAACAGCCAATTGAACGGAGATGGCCGCCAATCCCGGAGTTAACAGCTTCCCAGTTGCTCCCACACTCATTTCTGTAATTGGCAACGAAATTAGTATCCGTCCGTGTGCAGTCAGTGAAAGCTGTGACTACTTCTTCCATGGCGGTTGGGTAACTTTGCAACGCATAGGATCCAAAAAGAGCCAGCTTGATATTATCTCCATCAGAGCCCGCTGCGGCATGACATGTGATTTTCTGGGATCCTATGTCCCAGTGGGTATCAAGCATTAGTGCCGAGACATACTGCATTTGGCCATCTCCAGTCCCAAAATAACGTTTGATAGCCTCAAGTACAACGTTGAAGAGCTCACTCGCATCCGATTTAGTGCCACCCTGTCCCACAACACTAAGATTTCTCAGATCGTTAACCGTTCTGTCGCAGCGTATAATGTGTATCTTGGCCTCGTTTCTCATCTGATGTGACTTCGCGTCCCGTAGGCTCAGCGTTCCAACCTGCCACTCCTCTTCAAATCGGAAACAGCGCCTTCCGAACTTATTTCGGTACATCTGTTCCCCAGTAAACGACTGCCACATATACGCAGCCATTCGAAATTTCCGTATTGCGGTCTCCAAACCGTTTCCCTCCCGTGATATTCTCTCGGGAACCGCATCAAAACGGCCATCGGAATCGCTCCCCAGCACAATTGCGAGCTGGAGGGGAGGAGAGTTTACTAAAGGCAGGTAGTTAATGCTCACCCATGACGAATGGGCAATTGGGTTCTGAATTTTTGAGGAGGTGAATTCAAGTCGTAGCTTGTTAGGACCTGGGATAAGATGGACCAAAGCCTTGAAGTGTGACTCATAAACAGGCCAGGTGATGGGAGGGAACGAATCTTGGGAATGGTGGATAGTTATGTTTCCATCAACGGAGTGCTGTCGTGCGTCTCCAGTCTGACCATAAATTAGGAGGATTTTT
Organism: Blastomyces gilchristii SLH14081; assembly: GCF_000003855.2. NCBI lineage: Eukaryota > Fungi > Ascomycota > Eurotiomycetes > Onygenales > Ajellomycetaceae > Blastomyces > Blastomyces gilchristii. The sequence continues at coordinate 1,803,226 of NW_003101679.1, forward strand.
TGATGTACCTGATCAAAAGGGTTAACATTAGCACACTTTTAGATAGCAAACAATATATTCAGGAGCAGGATAGAAAGGGTTATACGCATACCCAAGAGTTATCGGAAACAGAAAAAACTCTCGGGGCATACAGAGGCACCGGTGCAGAACCTCTTCCGGAATTTGTCAGACAGTGATGACTACCATTCTACATGAACGCAAAACATTAGCGATAGAATCCAAACGGCTTGTATGCTTGTAGTACGCTTGTATCAAGGGATGGCCTTGGAAATAAAACTCACAGTACCATTGCTCCGGCTTGACTGGGACCCAATTGGAACAGGTCTCTGTGGTGGCGTCACCTGTGGGCCATCTCCGTTTCCGTTCAATTTCGAGAGGGTAGATAAATGAGGAAAGGGTAAGTCGGGACTGTTGCTTTTGAGAAAAGATACAGAGGAGCTACGCAAGCTAGGAATCGGGGAGTCGAGAGTAGATGAGGATTTGTCAGGGAGTACGTCGTCATTGGCATTGAAGGAGGAAGACGGGGTCAAGCTAAAAGTAGCCCTGGAGCGGCGACGGAGGTCCTTGAAAAATGGCATTATTTCTTCAAATGGAGTGAGATTCTAGAGGATTTTGAAGCCGTCTAGTCTCATTGCAACTGGACGCGAACTAGATCGACGATTGAAAGTGGCTTTGTGTGTGCAAGGGGAGCGGAGAAAGGTAAGTTAATAGACAATGAAGCAAGTAATTGTCGTGTAGGGAATGCGAGAAAGCTTGTGCGAGCGAAGAAGGATAGGTTATACTGGTAAGCTCAGCCGGGCATTAAGGGAATATCCACAACATCAATGGAGGAACGATCGAGGATCTCACACCCTGGTACAAGGAAAGAGCAGAAGATTTCAAATCGCGTATGCAACGAGATTGTGGACAGGAGTTCGGGAGGTAGAGAAGAGAAATTAACGAATGTCGAGAATTTCAGAGTGCGAAAGAGATCCCATTCGAACCGAAAGCGAGAGACTTGACACGAATGGGAGATACGGGCTGAAAAGACGAATGGAATATGCTATAGATGGAAAAGAGGGAAGCAAAATCGGAGGAAGATCCAGTTTTTGGTCACCAGCTGGCTAGGTACCTAAGCTATGTGGTGAAGATAGCCGTGTGTTGTGGACGTACATGTACATGTACATTGTACTGTACGGGGATGATAGCCCTGGAACGGGAATTGCGTAGTCAGTCATGAGTGAATCAAACCAACAGCGTAGCCACTGACGAACACGCCCAATTAAGCTGGCCAGTGCCCCCTGGTTTGAAAAAGAGATAATGCCATCAAGCAATGACGGGACCCACATATTACTAGACACATATTAGACACACGCAACAGCCCAGGCTACAATTGCTTGCAGTTTGTCAAGAGGTCATCCTGTATCCTGCCTGTCACTGATGCTTGATGACGCCCCTCCCTGTCTTTGAGACAAGGCTGAAGATCCTGGCTCCCGGAATGTCAGCCGGGAGGGTTGGCTTGGTTTTCCTTGTTTTTGGTTTTCCCTTTCGCAATGTTGTCAACCTCACCGGCCAAGGGCTTGCTTGTTCTTCTAGAAAAGAAACTTGCGGGGATATAACTAATGTGGGGAGTGATGAAATTTCTCGGGATACAGATTGAGTTCTCTGTACTCCGTAGTTATTGTGGCGGACATATTACTTGCGAAAACAGAATTTTCCCAGCCCCCCCTGAAAATTAGTAGCAAAACACCACCAAAAAATCAAAATATCCGCATTTCTCTAGAATCATTCAATATCATCCAATACATGTCTTTTTCAATCAAATATCATCCAAATACGCGTCTTTCTTACCTTTATCATCAATATGCCACCTCAACTCTGTGATTTCACCACCAATGAGATTGTACACCTTCTTAAGGATGGTTATATGCCTGCTGAGATCGCGCGAAGCATTGATTGTCACCTGACTACTGTATATCAAATTCAACAAAATCTTCACTGCTTTGAAACTGCTAGAGGACCCCATTCAACACACAGTGTAAAGTCAAAGATCACACCAGATATCTTGTCAGAATTGAAGGATTTTTTCGAGATGTATTCAACTGCATATCGCGATGAGGCTGTCTGCTTTGTGAAGAATGAATTTGATGTTGATATCCACCCGCAGTCAATATCTAGAGTGTTGAAGAAACTTATTATTATTATTATTCTTCAATTATAGATGTATGCAGTCAGAGACTATGACATCTACCTGAGAACTTTTAGTTCTCAGGGTTTTTCCTATATCTGTAAAGTTAACTATTATACATTCATCAATTTCAGATATACAAAATCAGAAAATTTCAGCTCAGAATACAAAAACTGTTTATAAATTACAGTATTTTAACATCTTCTAATACTTTGAAATCATTTGACAATATCATGACAAAGAAAAAGAGAACACAGTCTTAAAGATAGATATATTAAATAAATAGATAGAAAGAAATTGAAAGAAAAAGATAAAATAAAGAGAGACTGTAATAAAATAAATTATTAAAAGATAGTATATAGCTATTTTAATAGACTATATCTGATTGATTTTCTTCTCTTCATATTCAGATAATTCTGAATTTAGTCATTTTCTTATAGCTGCTTGAGTTTCTGATAGAAAGTCTATTAAATATTTAATTTCTATCTCAGTTAAGAATAAGAATCTTATATTTAATTAATTTAGATTATACTTCTCTTTCAATCTGACTCTGAGACTATTGTATAATGTATAGTATATTATAATATACTCAGAATTCTCATTTATATTATAGAATAAGTATTCTATTGAGTCAAATCTATTATTAAATCTTTATATATAAGATTTGAAATAGTCATATTCTAGTTTCAGCTATATTATAGATGAGAATATTTTCTTTTTATATTTAATTAAACAAGATTTTCACTTAAGTTTTATTTTAAATCTTGAATAATATATACTCTTCTTTTATTTCTATCAGCTTTCATTTCACTTATTTAAATAAGATTCTTTTATTTTTCTCTTTATAAAAGATCAGAATATAATTTTTTGAATAGATCTACTTAATTCTGTACTCTTTTTTACAGCTGAATCAGTCAATTCATTGTCATGAATATTCATATAAGTAGAAACTTAGTATAGATGAATTATCAGCTTTGATATTCTTCTCTTTTAAATTTTTAAAACAGAGTTTAAGATCAGTTTAAAATTCATTTAATTATTATAAATCTAACTATTTTTAAGTCTTTTTAAAGCAGTTTAACTATTAGAGAATATTTATATCTCTTTCAAACTATTTTCTCTTTTATAAGATTTTATTTCAATGAGTTTGAAAGCTTTTACTATTATAAATAGTTTAGTATCAAAGACTTCAGATTCACAGTCTAGATTTCAGAAATCTGAGATAAAATTAATATTATCTTTAGTATAAGCAATGTCTGTATCTAATCTATTTAAATTCTCATTTTTTAAGTCATCTGAATAAATCAGAATAGAGTCTTTTATATTAATTATAGAAATTCTCTTTAAATACTGTTTATATTCTATCTCTTTTAATAGTTCACTTATTTATAAGTTTATAAGAGATTCAAGCTTTTCTCTTCAGAGAGATAGCTTCTCATAATTAACTTTTTTAATATTTAAAGAAGAAAATTAATTTTTAATTAGAGAGTATAGTCTGTATAGTTGAGAAGATATTTTCTTTAAAGAATTATTTTCATTTTAATCAAGAAATCTATTTTAATTCAGTTCATTTCAGGAGT
>NW_003101679.1:1807191-1874888 GCF_000003855.2 Blastomyces gilchristii SLH14081
TCTCTTAATTATTTCATCCAACTTGAACTTTATATCAGCTACTGATGTAATACAGACTATATATAACTATCTTATAGTCTGAAAGAATAGATCTTTCTCTGTATTTAATAGTCTGATTATATTATTCAATAGTCTTTCTGTCTTAATAGTTCTTTATTAAATGTAATATTTAAAATTTAACTTGAAGTTTAATTATACTTCTGATTATTTAATATTTACACTGAGTTTAATCTCTCTATTTAAAAGAGTTAGAGATAGTTCTTTCTCATTGAATTTAGAAAAGAAATGAATTAACTCAGTTTTATTTATATTAAATTAAATTTAATTAATATCTGTTTTAATAAAGATTTTCTTTACAGCTTCTTCAATTATTTTTAAATTCTCTTTAATAATTTTTAAGCTGTAGACTAGATTAATATTATTTATATAACTCAGAGATCACACTATTCTCATATTTCTATTTTTGAATAAATATACAGTGTATATTATAAATAAAATGAGTGAGATTGAAGATTCTTACAGTACTTCTATTTTTATCTCAGTTTTATCTTATTTCATTTTATTAAAGAAAAGTTGTATAATTCTTTTAAATATAAAACAGTTAACTCATTTTATTAGAGAAAATGATAGTTTTAATATCTTTAATATCTGAATTAACTTTGACTTTGAAACATGATTAAATACTTCTTTTATATTAATAAAAACTACAGTTGAGATCAGATCTTCATACTTTGTTATTTAAATATTATAAATAACTGAGAGAACAGTATTAATTATAAAACACTGTTTTCTATCTCTTATTTATTTACTGAATAAAAGAGAATTACTGATAGAGCTTATAAAAGATAGTTAAGTAGTTATTATCTTTTCTAAAATCTTTTCTAGACAGTTTAATAGAGATATTACTCTATATAACTTAAGAATTAAAGTTTTTCTATTAAATTTTATAAGAATCACTTCAGTGACTTTTCTTCAGTATTCAGAATAATATTCATTTTTCAAGAGATTAAAGAAGAGCTTAAAATATTCATTCTTTAAGTAGAAGTATATATTTTGAATAATTAAGTGATTAATTGAATCAGGCTCTGCAACAGTCTTAACTGAACTTGAGAAGATAGCTAACTCTAATTTATCTTGAGTAAGATTAGGTCATTCTTAGTCATTTTCATTAATATAGTTAAGAAGTGATATATTCTCTTTCTCTGAATCTGAATCTGATGAGTTTTGAAAGAGAGTTCTTATAAAAGCTTGATATTTTTTCTTAAAAGAGTTTGCTGTATATAATTCATTCTGAAACTTATATTCTAAGATTGAAAGTTTTATTACACTTCTTATTTTAGTATAGTTAAAAGCTTTAAAAACTTCTTTTTCTTATACTTCTTTAAGAAATTTATTTCAGCAGTCTGTTTTAGCTTTTTTAATATCTGAAAAATATTCATTTCTGACAGTTTTGAACTCTTTATCAGAAATTATATCATTCTTTCAATCTCTTCTAGTAGTAGTCAATTATTTTCTTTTAGATATAATATTCTCATTTTATCAAGATTTTGAATACTCAGAAGTCTTTCTCTTTAAAATATTATCTTTAACACTTACTAGAATAATAGATGTAATGAGCTTCACTCTATTCTTAAGCATTTCATTTGAGATATCTTAATCAGAATTTCAATACAGTTCACTCTGTCTTTCAGATTTTAACAGTTTTATACTTTCTTCAACTGTCTTTTAGTCAGCTTTTTCAAAGTTAAACTGATTAGAGAGAAGAGAGTTTTCACTTATTTATTTCTCACTCAGTTCAATATTAAATTAAATAATCTCATGATCTGATTCTGATGTCTCATTTGAATTAATAAATCAGTTTATAAGTCTTTTTTCTATTAGATTTTATAATATGAAGATTAGATCTATAATAGATTTCTGTTTCATATCTTTTCTAAAGAATGTTTGTTGATCAGACTTGTTAACTAAATCTATTGAATACTCAAAGATTCATTTAATCAGATTATCAGCTCTTACTACTCTTTTATATTCTGAATTTCATCAGAGATAATATGTATTGAAATCTTCTATAATTATAGAGTTTCTTGATAAAGTTATGTTCAGAAATTCTCTATTAATTATTCAGATGTTATTATTTTTCTTCAATAACTTTTCATTATAGATATTTATAAGCTGTATAGTATTAAACTCATTCTCTTTATCTATAATATCACTCATCAGAATATCAGAGTTAGATATGATATTAAATCTTAGATTAAATTAATATCTTGATCTCTTTCTTTCATAGATTACTACTCTTGACTTTATCTTAGACTTTTGAGATAAAAAGTAGTAGTAGCTTAAATAAGAAATGATATATTTTTACTCAGTATTAAAATTCAGCTTCTGAAGTAGTATAAAATTAACTTTTTATTCAAATACAATTTGAAGATAAGAATAAATACAATTTAAGTTTCTATTCACATTATTTTGAATAAATATGATTTTTGAAGAGTTTTTAAACTTTTTTTATTATTTTTATTGTATATTTATACTAAAAGAGAGTAGAGTAGAATCTAATCACTATTATCAGATAGTAGATTATAACTATTCTGAAAAGTAGAAATCTCAACTGCTTATATTATATCTAGTTTATTATCAGAGTTATTTCTCAATTCTCTAATCTTAACAGAAGTTTGAGAATTCAAATTCTATTTACATTTAGCTGAAGAATTAAAGTTTGAAGATTTAGATAGTTAAGAGTTTCTTCTTTTTAAGCTTATAGTTGTAAGTTTATTGATTTAACTATTCTCTTCAGTTCTAGATTTGCTTTGAGCTTTATCTTTTCTTCAGTTCTTTTGAGTTCTTGAAGTAAATGTACATTCTTTTAAGCTAGATACATGTTTTTCTTTGCAATTAGAGCATTTAAGCATAGTATGTTAATATATTTTATCTCTTTTTAAGCATGTTTCACATTTATACTCACTAGTTTTATAATCTCTGGCATAGAATGCATATTTTAAGTCTCTGAAATAGAAGATTATAAAGTATTTATATCTTTAACAGTTTAAACACTGTGTTTGAGCTTTGAGATTCATTCTTAAGTCTTTGTATTCATAAACTCTCATTTTCAAACCTGCTACTCTTACTTCAGAGATCTTTGACTGTTCAAGTGTCTTTATATATACTAGAACAGAGGCATTTCTTCTACTTTGTCTGAACTTAATTGAATTTAATCATACAGACTCTTTTCTCAGTTGAATAGAGTTATATTCTTCTAATTCATTTTTGAGAAGTAGTATTTCTTCTTCATAGTCAAAAATTTCAACTGAAATATCATGAAGAATGAATTTGTCTCACTTTTTATCTCTCTCAGATAGAATTATTATGTTTAACAAAGATTCTACTGCTGATTTTCAGAGATTCTCATTCTGAATAAGGAATTCTGCACTAAATTCAGGTATTGTAGTCAGAATAATAGAGTTTTCAAAGAAGAATAACTCAATTGAAGCTATAACTGGTTTTTGAACTTTAATATCAGTTATTAACTGAGAAAAGAACTGCTGATTAATTTCATTTCTGATTCTGAAAATGAGATTTAAGTTTAGCTTGTTTCTTTGTAAGATATTCTGGTTTGAGACTTTGAGAATAAGTCTTCTATTTCTGAAGATTTGAAAGTTTTTCTTCTTTTACATTTTTTTCTTCATTTTTCTATCAATAGAAGTATGAGTATTATTCTTCTCAGTTTTCTCAGGATTTTGAGCATGTTTTAAGATAGCAGATTTAGAGACAGCAGATTCAGCTGCTTGAGCATATGTTTTCTTCTGATTCAAAGAAGAAGAAGAAGTAGAAAAGAAGAAAGAAGAGTAAGATGAGAAGTCAGTGATTATACTAGAAATTTTCAATGTTTTTTGAACTGTGTTTGAAATTTCAAGTTTGAACTTGATTATCTTCTGTAGTTGTCTAGTCTGAGCATGAAGAATTAACAGAACTTCTTCATTTATCTCACTTAGATACTGCTTTTCAAGAATCTTGCTTACTTTTTCAAGTTTCTGTATTTTAAGAACTTATTATTTCTCTATTTTCTCTTTCTTTCTTCTCTTCAGAATTTTAATCTCAGAAATAGTATTTGAGAAAGCATCTTTTTTCACATCAACTGAGTGTATTTTTGAACTCATTGTTCTCACTCAATGAAAAGTTGATCAGACTGTTTCAATTGAGATATGTACTAAAATCTTTTGAAAAGTTAATCAGACTGTTTTAATTAAGAGATTTCTAAGTCTGTTTTCAATTGAAAAGTTGGTTAGACTGTTTCAAAAGAAGAATAAAAGACTTTTATATACAAAATACCTGATTTTTTTTCACACTAGTTTAGTAACTAGGTTAGATTTTTGAAGAGAATCTAATAAACTAAAATTAATTTTTGAAATAAATCAATAAAATCTTTACAATCTCTTTCTTGAGATACAGTGAGGAAAAGTATGATATCAATTGATAATAAATCAGATAATATAACAGTTTTTGAGAGAAAAACTGATAAAAAATAAATCAATTTTTTGCATAGAAATTGATTAAAACTATTTAATTTTATTCTAAATCATTCAATTCTTCTCACACAACAAGTGTGCAACTTAAATCAGTTAATAAAGAGTGTAAAAAAGAATTAAGTATTAATAAAAGCTCTTCAGTCACTGAAAAAGTAATTCTTACTTAAAAGAATATGAAATTATGACAGAAAACAGCTCTGTTTTTAATTCTTTGTAAGAATATTGTGTAAAACTCAGAGAAAAACATCTTACTTTTTTAAGAGAAGTAAAAAACTATTTCTAAGATCTTTTTTTTTTACATTAACTGCTGCAGAAGAATGAGATAGAAACTGCTAAGATATACACTACTGTATACTCTCTATCAAGACTTTTTCTCTTCAGAGTTTTAATATTATAGAGAATATAAGTCTGTTTCTATATAATAATATAAATATTATCAGTGAGATGTAGAGAAACTAGTTATTTATATCTTAAAATAGAAGACTTTGTCAATGATTATATTAATATAGAGTTAATTCTCAAATTCAATAGAAATCTAGTGTTGCTGTTCTCAATCCCTTGCAGAATCTATTGAATATTAAGATATTAAAACTAGATTTAATATATCTCACTGTGCAGAGATCAAAGACTCAGTCAGATCTTAAGATATACTGATTTTATAGTTGTTGTGTCTGCTGATTATGTATTAAATACAGTTGCTGAGGTATCTTTTTGTACTTTTCTGCTGAGGATGAGCCAGATTAAGAGAAGTGATACAAGGGTGAGACTTGGCATTGATGTCTAGATACACTGAAGACAGACTGTGAAGATTGCACTTCAGAAGTAACTGTTGATTATATACTTGATATTATCACTGAGATATCTTTTTGTATTTTTCTGCCAGGGATGGGCCAGATTGAGAAGGGCGGTACAAGGGTGAGACTTGGCGTTGGTGTTTTGGAACATCTGTAACATGGCGGAACCGAAGCGGTGACTAGTCAGCGGCGTCATGTAGGAATAGTTGTTTAGGAAGCTGTATGAGTGAGCTTGACTATCTTGCTTGAATAGCAAGCTCATAGACTACAGAGTCATTGCAAGAATATCACAGATATGATACTTAGTATACTAAGAAGATTGTATGAGACACATAGTAACTCTTATATATATTTCAGTTGAAGAAAAATGAATCACTGACCTCTTTGATGAGAAGCTAGTATCTAGCTATTTTATATAGACAATGAGTGAATACTCTTCTCTTATTTCATGAGCAAGAATAGCTGAAGTAATACCTCAGTAATACCTTATTACTAAGAAAGAGTAATCTGCTGACCTTGTATAAAAGTAAGATTCTTATATTCATCAATTAGATCTTTTTATAATATATCTGAATAATATTATAGAGTGATTGAAAACTGGTTCAGATGAGATAAAATCATCTGTATAAAAGTAATGAGCTGTGTGAAACTGTAACAGAGTCTTGACATAACTGAGAGTATAATAATACTCTTCTCTTTAAGAGTATAGTCTCTATGTTCTCAAGATTATCAGATTAGAAGTTATCTTTATTATATAACAACAGTTATCAACTGATTGACAGTGTATATACTGTGCATAATACAAAGAAATAGATGAGTTTTTCTGCTGACTGTATAGATCTTTCTTTTCTCATCTTCATTCAAATCAAATGTATAATAAGTGAGTTTCTTATATATCAATTTAAAATGTGAAAAATGTAGTTAATAAGTGACTTACAGATCTCTTAATATATTTCATTCTATATATAAAATTCCCTGTAAAAGTGATATGTTTTTAGAGACAAAGCTAACAGTAGTGATAGAATTTTTTAAAAAGATCTCTCTCTCTGTGAAATATTTTTCTTTTCTCTTTCTCAATTGCAACAGTGAGTGCATGAGAGTATTATTCTTAAAGAATAATAAAGAGCTTATTCTGATGTTTTCTAGTGAGTAAATGTCTTTATGGTGTGGCTGTGGTCTTCATGACTGTTAAGAAAGCTCAGTTGAAGATGAAGACAGTGATATTAACAGACTGCAGAAGCATCACTTTCATTATCACATCTTCTTCTTCTTCTTCTTCTTCTGCTTCTCTTGCAGCTGTGATAATAGTTATCATGCCTTGCAGTGAGATGTCATCTCTTCTGCTGATCAGTTCATTTATATTCAGTTCTTTCTCTACTCTCTCTATCACTGTTGTGACACTATCTCTCTTCTCAGTCAACACAGTGATATATGACTCTATGTAATCATTTAGAGAGAAACTCAGAGAGAGCTTGATTTCAGAAACAGTGACTCTGAGAAGCTTAATCTGTAATTTCTCTCTCACAGTATGTCTGAGCTCTGCTCAGAATACTGCTGAGTTAGATCTGCAGAGTTCTGTAATTTCTTCATCTTCTCTCTATAAGAAGACTTCAGTGTAGTCTCTAATCAGTATTACTACTTGTCTACACTGTATTAAGCAGCTGAAGAAGAAGAGGATTTTATATACTTATCTCTTCTCTTACTTCTGTTGTTTCTGTTATATCTGTAATAATAACTTCTATCTTTCTATAAGTATTATCTCACAGAAAGATGTTGTATCAGCTCTGATAAGAAGTCTAGATACTTAAGCAGTACAGAGTAAGAATCTTGAAGCTTTAAGTGTTAACAGATTCTATCAAGACTGAGAAGATCTCTCTTGCTTATCTGTAAAAGAAGATGAAAGTGTGAATCTTCAAGATGAAAAAACATCTTAGAATAACTGATTTTAAGAAGAGATCAGTTAATACTGCTATTGAAAGTACTATGAAAATCAATCACTAATTGAAGAGAATTTCATTTTAATTGAAGCAGATAACTGAGATGCTTTATAAGTTAATAAATTGATATTTTTATGTATTTCTTATACTCTTCTGCAGTGCTGTAGTACTAACTTCTCAGCAGATAAAGATACTGATATCAGAGACTTCAACAGTGAAGAATGAGTTTGATAAGAATGTGATTATTGATAAGTAGACTCTGATCTCTCTTTTTACTTTTTCAGTGAGCTGCAGTCTCATTAGAATAGCAGTGATCTGTGAATCAATAATATTAATCTTTTTATTAATTTCAAATATTTCTTTTCTTTTAACTATTTCAGGAATTTTACACTTGTGTAGTCTTATTAAACTTCTAAAAAATCCTTTAAGAGAAAATAGAAGAAGAGTGTTACAGAGCTTATACAATATCAGCTCATCACTGTAAAATTATCTTTAAAAAACTCTTTAAGAAAAAATAAGAAGTCTTAAGCAGTATTTCTTATTTAATATCTCTGATATATAACAGAGTAGTTTCTACTAGCTGTCTTATAACTTACAATCTCTTTCTCAGCATTTTTCAAATACTTAAGCAGTTCTTATAAATTCTCTGATAATGAATAATCTTCTCATTTCATAAGATATTGAAGCTTGCTGTAATATATTTACTTATTCAATATTTTCTCTATAAGATATTCAGTATCATTCTTAATCTCAATATTATTCAGCTGAGACAGCTTCACTCTGAGATATTACTTATAGAGCTTTAAATAGAAAATGTGAAAAACAGAATAAATTGATTTCAATTCTATAAGTAATTTTAACTTATATATCTACTTACTCATTACTCTTGTTACTGAGAAAGATTCTAGTCACTACTTACTAAGCTTCTTATATAATCTTGTTATCTTGATATTCTTTACTGAAAGTAGTACTTGATTCTCTATTAAGAACTTCATTGAAAGATGTTTTCAATTATAGTATTCTATCTATCACTTCTAAGTGTGATAAATGCTTTTCACTATCTTCTTATGAATTTTATTTAAAAGTTTCAATCTCACTTTTACTTCTGATACTGAGAGATACTCTATTCTCTGTATCTATTTAATATTCTGACTGTATATTTCTCTCTTTAAAATATTATTCATAACATCACTGAGTAATGAAGAATTGTATTTATAATAAGTATAGAAAGAAGATACTTTTAAGATTGCATTTTTTATATTATTATATATGAATTCAGCAGTTAGAGAATGTTTGAGTCAATTATTCTGATAATATGAATAGAATACTTAAAGATGCTGTTCTAGTGTCTGATTCTGACATTCAGTCTGATTATCTGTCTGTGAATGAAATATAATACTGAGAAGATATTTTATTATAAGATAATAGTAAAAAGCTGATCAGTATTTACTGATGAAGAGGAATTCTTAATCTGTTATTAATGATTTCAGAGCACTATAATTATAAATGATAGTATTTAAAAACAGATCAGTCAATTCAGAGGCTTTAATCTTTTTATGAATAGAAATATATCTAGTCATCTTTATAAAGTAGTTAATAATAATTAAAATTGAGTCATATTCTTTGACTCTTATTGACTTCAGCAGGTCAACTATGAAATTCATTGATAGATTCTATTATAAGCTCTTTGAAACAGGCAGTAATATTAACTCACTGTATTACTTATACTGTGAAATCTTTATTCTTTAATAGATATTATAAGTCTTAATATACTCTTTGACATCTACTCAGAGCTTGTTTTAAATATATTTATATTTTAGAAGCTTCTCAGTCTTCTCTAATCTAAAGTGCTCTGTATAAAAATCATTATAATGAATTCTCAATAACTTCTAACACACTGCTCTACTATAAGAGATGAAGACTGAATTATTTAGCAGTAGAAGTTCACATTCTTCTAGTTATCAGTAACTTGATTTCTTAGCAGTATCATCTTACTTAGAGTCTGTCTCTTTCAAGTTTAAACTGAATTCTTTCTTCTTCAACTTCTGAATTTAAGCTGCAGTAGAGATGTTTCTCTTCTATAACTTATTAATGAATTTTAAAAGTAGTCAGATTGAAAGATTGTAGATCATTTTATTCTTTATCAATTCAATAATAGTAAGACATGATACAAGAAGCTCATAATCTTCAGTGTCAGTTCTCTGCAGAGATCTGAGTTTTCTTTCATCTTTTATACTGAGTTACACAGCTGTCTTACTGACACTGTTTCTGAGCTTCAGAGAATTTTAATCCTCTGCAGTTAGCTTCTTCTACAGTGATAACAGAGATTCTTTTATAGAATTCTTCTCTGTATCAATGATATTATAATCAGACTGCTTAGACAGTGTATCAGTGAGATTAAGCTGATCTGAACAGTATCAGATATAGAAATTATACTCTGAAAGCAGCTTTGCTTATCTGACTTGACATTCTGTCAAGCTCTTTATTATCAAGAAGTAACACAGATTTGTATAATCAGTGAGAACTTACACTGAGTACTTACTACTCTGAAGATAATATCATCAGATCTTAAAGAATTTGACAATTGTTAATATCTTCTGATTATAAGTATTATATCTTCTCTGCATGAGTAATAACTTCTTGAAGAAGAAGATCACTGATCTTTATTCACAATATCTTATAGACTCTGTAAAAAAGTCTTCTCTCATAGATAATTCATTATCTATTTTCTCAGAGATGATTATTCTCTAATTCTTTCAATATTGAAAGGCCTTCAGTGTCAACTGTGAAAAGATTTCATAGATCTCATTTTCAGATATATCAGTCTCATACTGATGAGTAAGTCAGAATTAAAGTGATTCAGTATTATAATATCTATAAAAGCTTATTTCAATTCTATAAATATCTGTACAGTGTCTTGAGTGAGAATAAACAGTTTCATTTTTCTATCTTTCATACTTCTCTTTAACAGATCTGTAAGAGAGATAGTAATCTGTGAATATATATAGATGAATTATCTGTAGAAATTCATAAATTCTAGAAACATCTATATCTCATGATATATCTGCAGTGTCAGTCAGTTCTCAATGACAGAGACCTGACTTCTATTCATTGAAATACTGTTTATCTTAATAATATAATCTAAGAAATCAATCTTCTGCATGTAGAATGAGCATTTTTCAGTATTTATATAGAGTTAATACTATCTCAAGTGACTTAATACTTCTTGAACATGAGTATCATATTCTTTCTCTGATTTTGAGAAGATTAGAATGTTGTTCAGATATACTATACAGAAGATATTAACAAGATCTCACAGTATCTCATTTATATAGATCTGAAAGATGACTGAAGTATTACAAAGATTAAAAGATAAAACAAGATATTTAAAATTACTGTACTTAATATGAAAAGTCATTTTTTAAATATTATCTTTATTAACTCTGATTCTATAATAGACATTTTATATATCAATCTTTGAGAAAATTTTTACTTCAGATAATTGATTGATCATCTTATTAATTAATAGTAATGAATAGTGATTCTTAATCATCACTTTATTAAGACCTCTGTAGTCTATGTATAGATGTAGTCTATTATTCTTCTTAAGTATAAAGAGTATAGATATCTCTGCTGAACTCTTTAATAAATATATTCAGTTCTTTAATTACACTTCTTCAAGATATTTACACAGAACATTCAATTTCTTTACAGATAAGTTATAAAGAGATCTGTACAGTATTATTACACTGTTTTCAAGATAAATCTTATATTATATCTTGATATCAGAAAACTTCACTACATCTCTTTCTAAAAAGACATTTTTATATTCTATAAAGAGATGTTATATACATCTGTCTTTAATAACAGATACTGCTGCTAATCTTACAGTGAGAGTGATGACTTCTTCATCTGTTCTCAAGTCTTAATCATCTGTTACATAGTATATTGACTCTATTTTTTTCTCAAGATTCTTCTGATAAAACTCTTCAGATTTCTCTATTACTATCTCTTCATTAGTGAGATAATACTGTTACATCTGAGTGACTCAGTTAATGAGAGAATTATTTTCTCTCAATTATAGAAGATTTAGAATAATGTTCTTATCTATAATATTAACTATATGAAGAAGCAGACTGCTCTTCTTAAAGATTTCTTCTAAGTCTGTAATTACATACTTCACTTAAATTATGTTAAAATAATGATATTTCATTTCATCAGTAAATTTTATATAATCTGACAGATCTATCTTCTTTCAATTCTTCATTAAAAAAAAGAAATAGAATATAAAGTTAGTATTTACTCTGAAGTTAAGTAGACATCTTACTAATATTTTCTTATTCAGAGTATATATTATAATTATAATATAAACTCAGAGATATAAGAATTATTAATTCTTCATTTCTTTCTCTTCTTTATCTTTTACAGATATATTTATCAGAAGAGAAGTTAACTTTAAGAAGATATCTTCTCAGTTTCTTTTCTTCTTTAACTTTTTATAATTACTAATATAGTAATTATCAGCTCTGCAGTTGAAACAGAGATTTTTATTAAATCTTTTTTAATATTTCTTTATAGTGAGTGAAGAATTAGAATACTTGAAATTCTTCTTTACTTTCTTCATACTGAAGTTATTACAGTGTCATTTAGATTTCATTATTAATTACTTAGAAAAAGTCTTATTAATCTTTTTCTTAAAGAATTAATTATTTAAATAAATCTAAGAAGTTAGATTAATAAGCTTAGTATAATTAATTAATAGACTCTGATATTATAATATTATTATCTGCATCTTATAAGTCAGCTTTATAAAATAAAGCTATATTTTTAATTAATTTAAATTATCAGTTAATTTCTCTCAATATTCTTCAAATTTTGTATTAAAATTAAAAGAATTCTTATTATCTTATTAATATAATAAGTTAAACTGCTATACTGCTGTAAAGCTGTGATTATAATAATCTTTAATTTTATTCAGTAGAAAGTTCTTAAATTCTTCTTAAGTTATAATAGTACTAATATACTCAAGTTCTCTCTTTTTAATAACTTAAGTAGTTACAGAGATGTCTTTAAGAAGGTTAACAGTGTATATTACTTATATCTTATAAGTATTATACTGACTCAGATTAAGATGAAATTTTCATTTAAAAGTACAGATAAAGCTGTGAAATTCAGATAAGATGTTTTTCTTATATCTCAGAGAATCTCTGATCTTAATCTCTCTATCTTTATAATAGATATAGATGTGTAGAGACTGCAGCAGTGATAGAGTAATTAAAAAGCTTATATTAAAATATATAGTGAATTCAGAAATCTCAGATTTCTGTTAAAGTAGAGATGTACACACTCTAGAGAATAATATAAAGTTTCTCTCAGAGAATGAGATTAAATCAGTTTCAGTATAGATGTATAAGATTATATCAGTCTATTAGAGCTTAACTGATTTAAACTTATAATCAGATTAAGTGATTTAAATTATAATATAATAGAACTGAAGCAGTGACTAGTTAGTAGTATTATATAAAGATAGTTATTTAAGAAGCTGTATAAATAAGCTTAACTATCTTACTTAAATAGTAAGCTTGTAGACTACAGAGTTATTATAAGAATATTATAGATATAATACTTAGTATATTAAGAAGATTGTATAAGATATACAGTAACTCTTATATATATTTCAGTCAGAGAAAAACAAATCACTGACTTCTTTAATAAGAAGTCAGCATCTAGCTATTCTATATAGATAATGAGTGAATACTCTTCTTTCATTTCATGAGTGAGAATAGCTGAAGTGATACCTCAGCAGCATCTTATTATCAAGAAAGAGTAATCTGCTGATCTTATATAGAAGCAGAGTTCTTATATTTATCAATCAGATCTTTCTATGATATATCTGAATGATGTCATAGAGTGATTGGAAACCGGTTCAGACGGGATGGAATCATCCGCATGGAAGCGATGGGCCGTGTGGAACCGCAACGGGGCCTTGGCGCGGCCGGGAGCGTGACAACATCAAAGATGAACAGGGTTTTCGCGGAGGTTGCTCCTCAGATATCTCCACAATCACAGATCAGAGATCTTCCAAAATCGAGAAGATTGGCACATATGACTAGGTCTCTTCACCTTACAATTTGTATGGCAATCTGGCCCGGGGTTGTGGTATGGTAGGGGAGAATGAGGGATACTCCCACACAGGAGTTTCAAACAACATCTGATTCGCGTTTGGCTGGATAACTTCACCACCACACGGGGTATGCGGTCAGCGATGGGGTCAAAATGCTTGTATGATCAAGGGCTTTTCGATGGATCTATTGGCAGGTTCTTATTCGAAAAATCGAGCGAGTTCGTGGTGAAGCGGTTGAGTGTTGAAGAAACTGAATTTGACATGAAAGAAAGTGATCAATATTGCAATCAAATATCACTTGATGTATAGAACCTACTAATTCATTAGTTCTATAATATAGGTTGAACCCATAGCCACTCAACACAATGAAGAACTTCAAGCTGAATAATGTATTCAACTCACTCAGTATCTTTCTGATTAACTGATCTTTTTGAATGAGAGTGCTGTAAATAAATGTACAGCAGATCAACAATATGAATAATCAAGCAGAGAATTCTCTTATCATGTTAGAAGGCTCTGTAAATAATCTCAAAGATAATTAATCTTATCTGTGATAACTGTCAATGAATATATTAATTATGATATATATCAGAGGTTCTACAATGTAGAGAGGTTTAATAAGTTTGTATATATCTGAATACTACTCAAATATCAACAGAGTTATCACTACTTAGTGATGAATAATTGCAATACTTATCAATCTCAAGAATTGAAGAATCTTTGCAGAGATACAGATATTAAACTATTATTCTTATTATTATATTTATCTGACTATAATTCTATAGAGAAGTCTTTTCACATGTTGAAGAAATAAATTAGAAGATATAGAGATCAGTTAGATACTCAGTTTAATGAAGATTTTAAAGCTTTTTTACATTATGCAGTTGAGAACTTTATGAGAGAAAAAGATGTAAAAGAATATTTCAGATCTGCTTATATAGAATAGTATTATAATAATCAGAAAAATTCAGATTGCAATTCATTCAACTATAATACAGATTTAGAGGTTGAAGCAGTATGAGATCTGCTCTCATCACTATAAGCAGTTGATAGAGATGATTTGAATTGTGGTTCGGAAGAACGTACAACCGTCGGATAATAACGCGGCCGCTTCCGAACTACTAGCGTACGCGTATGAGTGTAAAGGGGCCATAGCGGCTGCTAATTAATTTAGTGTATAATATTACAATATATAAGAAGCCGGTGTACATCTGTAATTGTATGCTGGCTTAAGCACCTTTGAATCACATCTGATAGCATGTCTAAAAATCAGTGAGAAGTGCAGGCTTCTCCAGGGCATGATAATTTCATCTACAAAGTGATTCATAGTTATCATGTCAGTGTGGTTCTAGAATGCCTCAAAAGATAGCATATAAAGAGCAGTGAGTGAAAGAGCATTCAATTAATACTACTTCACTTATTAAGGGAAAACTTCACATTCAGATGAATGCCATGTATGTGAACAGATGAGATGTGAGAAAAGAGATGAGAGTAATAAATCAGATTCAAAGAAGACTGCTCTTCACTCAAAGAGATAAAAGAAGAGAGTGATCATCACTGAAGTTGTACAATGATAACAGAAATTATATAACAATATAGTGATAGAATAATATAGTAATATAATGATACAGTGATATAGTGATATAATAATACAGTGATATAATAATAGACATTGTATAATCAATGAGAAATTACTGAAATGAATATCTTTTCTAGCTGATATAAATAACACTCTTCTCTGCTATCTGAACTGAAAGATATGCAGAATCTCTCAGAGGATTTACTCAAAGCAGTAAGAAAAGCAGCTGAAATCACTGAATCAGAATTGAAGCTCTGTACATGTACAAGAATTCTAAATGAGATTGAGATCTTGTGTACACAGTGACAGGCTGAGACAGAAGCTAAACAACAATTAGCATTCACTGCAGATCAAGTATTCACTATGAAGAGCTTCACTGATGCAATTGTCATCATTAATAAAAATAGAGAAAATCAGATCTTAGGCCTGC
Source organism: Blastomyces gilchristii SLH14081 (assembly GCF_000003855.2). Classification (NCBI taxonomy): domain Eukaryota; kingdom Fungi; phylum Ascomycota; class Eurotiomycetes; order Onygenales; family Ajellomycetaceae; genus Blastomyces; species Blastomyces gilchristii. Next base: position 1,822,582 of record NW_003101679.1, read on the forward strand.
AGCAGAAGATTGAACATTTATACAGATAGATAACTATATTAAATCTGAAGATCTTACTATGATTGTTCATGATCTCTTCAGAAGCATATATATCATCAGAGATCACTGCATAGAATGAGAATTCAAGCATGAGATATATCAAGCTGAGAGATCTACTGAAGTTATCAAGCTTCAATAACAACTGAAAAAATAATGCTGCAATCAGCTGACTAAGTCAGATATGATCATATTATCAGATTGAATATGAACTCACAGATAGACAGTCAACAGAATTTCAACAAGTTTTAAGATCTGCTACATTTCTACATGAAAAAGTGAAGTTATTATGAATAACTGATGAAAAGATGAATCTCATAGATCTGAAGTGATATTCATTTCTACAAATATAGAATGAGTTTTTCAAATGAATCTTGCACAACTTTGAGAAAGTGAACATGTAAGATAAGTGTTATAAACACTTCACTGAGTGTAGATAAGTAAGTGATCTTATATTATACTTCATACACTTCAGCTTATACTATCTTGTATTGAATGAAGAGCTTTTAACATCTTTCTATTTACAGATCTTCATTCATGATCTTACACCTGAGTTGAGAGTGAAATGAAAATACTTAATCTCACAATCAGATATGATAGAAAAAGCATATAACATTCTCATTGTATGAGAATAAGCAAGTCAATTGTAACAGAAAATACTGCAATTGAGTATGTCTTAGCAGAGAACAGATAATCAGACTTCTATGATATAAGTCACATATCTGAATGTGATGAATCTAGATCTGAATGCTATTACTAAAGTATTAAATCCTCTGAAAAAGAGATTCTCTGAGTGAAAATCTTGATATCACAAGCATTGAGCTTGCTTCAACTGCAGATGCTAAAATCATGATATAAAAGATTACACTCAGCATACACAGTCAAGAGAAGCAAGAGAGTTAAAAAACTAGCAGAATCAGTGAGCTCAGAGACACTCACTGATATTCTATGAAAAGCCTTCAAAGTGAAAGAGATGCTCATGTTAGATAATTCTTTAAATTCTGTAAATGCAAAGAAGAAGCAGGCTTCTGAATGAGATACAGATGAGAATGAAGTAAACACTCATCTCAATATCTTAAGGCCTGAAATGTTAATGTATAGAGGATACTTGAGTAAGAATTGAGAGATGGCTGTAAAAGTGTTAGCAGATATAGAAGCTTCTATACAATATATTGATGATTATATAATCTGAAGATTGAAAGAGGTCTGCTGAGTGAAGAATCTCTGACATATAAGATTATCTGATAATTAATATTTGATATTATCTGCAAGAGTAAGAGTTTTCTTGCACTTCAGAGAATGATCTTGCTATATTTAAGCATGAGAGCTGCAGAATGTGAAATACAACCTTATTCTTAAACTTGATTGATTTCAAAGGTTCAATCTGCAGATTCAATGATGTACATGCTATATACAGTTGACTGATAGAAAGAAAATGATTCATACAATTCTATTAACTGATATGAGAAGGACATTTCATGTCTCTGATATAGAAGAATTAAATCTGCTTACACATTAACAAGTAAAGAGAACAATTTATAAGACCTCATCTGAAAGCATTCTGTATGTCATACAGAATCTGAAAGTGAAGAAAATCAAGATAAAAGATATACAGAAGAACAAGTGTATAAAGAAGCTTCTGAAGAAGTATGAAAAGATCTTCTGAATAGATCTTTCATCAGAATTGCTGCTGAAATGAGAATTCATACATGAGATTGATATAAGAGATGCAAAACCTGTCAATCAGAATGTGTACTCTCTGTCATAAATGCATCTTGAAGAACAGAAGTGTCAGATCACAGACCTTCTAGAATATAATCTTATATAATTCTTATCAAGCATGTGAGGCTTTCCAGTTCTATTTGTGAAAAAGATGAGTGAGAAGTGATAAATATGTATTAATTACTGAGTACTCAACAAGCTTATGATCAAGAATGAATATTCACTGTCACAGATTCAACAACAGTTGAATACAGTTGAAAACATCTGATATCTATTGAAGATTAATCTTCTCTCAGAATACTGACAGATCTGTGTAGATGAACTGTCAGTTCTGCAAACTATGTTTAATACATAATGAGAGAAGTTTGAATTCCTGACAATGTCATTCAGTCTGACAAATATGCTCATTATCTTTCAAATGATGATGAATACAATTCTTCATAAACAGAATGAAACCTTATATCTCATATATCTCAATGACATTCTAGTCTTTTCAAACTCATATAATGAATATCTGAAGTATCTTGATAAAGTGCTTACAACTCTGACAGAGTATAAGCTCTACATCAAATCAATCAAGTGTGTGTTTGAAACAGAAGAGTTGAAGTTCATAGAACATGTAGTGAGTGATGACTGTATACACCTCATCTCAGAGAAATTGAATGTTATAGCAAATTGACTGTGACTGAGAAATATACACTATATACAATAGTTTCTTGAGTTGGTCTTATATTACTCTAGATTTATCAAGGATTTCATATGAATATCTGTATCACTCTCAGATCTCTTAAGAGAAATAGATACAAATCTGTGAAAGAAGAAGTTTTGTTCAATTATCTGAAATACTGTATGTGAAGAGGCTTTTCTCACACTGAGAAAATGTATAATAACATTCTCAGTACTTATTCAATCAGATTGTGATAAACCTTTCTACATCAAGACAGATGCATCTAAATGAGCTATTAGAGACACTCTTCTACAGATGAGTAAGAATGACAAGCTGCATCTGATAATGTATAATGGTAAAAAACTATCAGACACTGAGCTCAATTACTCAGTATATGAAAAGAAATTACTAGTGATTAAGCACACACTGGCATTGTGAGATAGATATATTGACAACAGGCATATAACAATGATGATCACAGATCATGAAAGCCTCATCTATCTACAATCAATGATAAAACCTTTCAAACACTTAGCATGTTGAATCTTGAAGTTTCAAGTGTATAATCTTCATATCAAATACTGAAAGGAATTGAACATTGTAATATCTGATGCAATCAGTTACAGACCTGATTTCATGAGTGAGAGTTCTGTGAACCAGGTACAAGAGATGTTTGTGTTAAACACACTGAGAGAATGCAAGGAATCAGAATGAGTGAACATCATGATCTCTCACTTGAAGAATGATAAGATGTCAGATGACAAGTATCTTATGAAAGTAGTAGAAGAGATACTTTTGAACTTCAAGCTGAGAAAATTGAAAAATGATATTATGCTTTACTATGATCTAGAATATGCAGAAGCTCTCTATCTAGAATCTTCATTTTAATGTGACTTGATAACTCACATGCACAAGGAATTCAGTCACTTGAAAAGCCCTGAACTCATGAGTGTACTGAAATCAAGAGCATACTGACCAAGCATGGCTGAGAACATTCAGATGTACACTCACAAGTGCCTGAATTGCCAGGTTGTGAAAGAATCTAAGAAAGGGTTAGAATGTGAGAAAGTACAATATCAGATAAAGTGTATGATATAACTGTTTGAATAATGAGAGATGAACCTCATAGGCATATTACCGCGGATGTCAAATGAAAATTGATGAATAATCACTGCTATTGATTACACTACTGACTGGCCAGTTATAAAAGCAGTTTCAGAGATGACAGAGAAGGTGATGATGAAGTTTCTACATGATGAGATCTATGTCAACTAGACTGACCGTGTGACCGTGTCTGAGACCAGGACCAGATTTTTTGATAGTCTCATTACCAATTCGACTGATCCCATTACATGGTTTTAACATTAGATAGTAGTCTCATACTGTCTCAGTGAGACTTACTGTCTACTCTTGTCACATTTTTCAAATAAGATCATGATTTTCACTTCTCAATTTAAATTATTTTTATTGCTTTAAATGACTTTAAATCTCATTTAAGTGTTATCAAAAAGTGTTACTTTTTAAAAAATTAAAAATAGTCTAAAAAAAACCTTAAAATGTCTAAAAATAGTAACTTTATGCCAAGAATGGGACTAAATGAGACCAAATGAGACCACTTTCTTATTTTTTTCAAGTCATGGTTTCATTTTAAGATCTGATATATAGTCACTTTACATGTTTTTTTGATGGCCAGTCCCAGCGGGATTCACGCCAAGAAATGTATGGGACCAGACCAAATGGGACCAAATGTGAAATTCATGGTCCCGGCGGCCAGTCTAATGTTAACTATGAAATGCTGCATGAGATTCTAACTGATAACAGTGCAAACCTCATAGAAGAAGTGATGAGGCATTTTGTAAGTCAGTTACAGACAAGACATTGTAGAACAATATCATATTATTTGCGGATGAACAGGAAGATGAAACACTTGAATGAAATCTTGAGCAACATGCTGATGAAATACCTAGTGAGCAAGTCTATGAGATTATGAGATGAATATCTTGATCAGGCACTATTAGTCACACAAATCTGACAGCATGCAGTCATCAAGTATTCATCATTCTACCTGTTGTATGGATTGCATCCGCGCATTCTGAAGAATGCTTTGAAAAAGATGAAGGAGAAAACAACAGTTGTGAACATGAAATCAAGATTGAAAGAGATCAGTCACACACATGTAAAAGCTAACAAGTTACTTCTGAACTGAGCAATTCAATCAAAAAGAATACAAGACTCACTTGTTAAGAAATCAAGTCTTAAGATGAGAATGTGAATTCTCATACACAATGAGAGTTCTGAGAAGTTCCAACCTAGGTGATTTGAGTCATATAAAATACTCAAATCACATTCTCTGGAAATGTATGCATTGAAAGAATCAGAGGAACAGATCTTATACAACTTAATCAATAATTCATAACTTATGAAAGCAAAGATGTAAGATCTGAGTGAATTATAATCATCTACAGCACTATTATCAGTGTTGAAAAAGAAGAGACTTACAATTGAAAAGCCTCATGAAGTAAGAGAAATCATAGACACTTATGAATCAGATGATCTCACTTATTTCAATCTTTTCATAATTATAAGAAAAGAATGAGAAGAAATGAAGAAATCAGATGAACATCACACTTCAATAAGTGATGAGACTGTAGCCAGTTATATGATAATATACTGCAGACAGTGAGTGTAACATGACAAAGAGCAGTCTTAAAGTGACAGACTTGTATATGAGTCAGATCACAGAAGAAAAAGAAATTCAGAGTTGAATTCAACTGTTTATACCAGTTCAATTACAGAGATTATAGAGAATGAACTATCTGAAACATCTGCAGATATGTGAGACCAAGTCATCTCAATCTCTGAGAATGCTCAGAGATCAGGTGAGATTAGTTTCAATGAGTCATTCACTGTAGTGATCTGAGCAGGCGAAGAGAGACAGTATAATGCATGAGACAGAATCACAAAAGATGAAAGCTGCTGAATCTAGTCACTGAATACTGTACTATATAGAGGTCATGTAAGAGTAGTGACTAGCAGATAAAGAAAAAGTATAAGAAAAGAAAAGAGATAATGAATTGATTATCAACTGTAAGAGTTAGCTGTAAAAAACAAATGTTATCATACACATCTCATTCATTTTCATACATCACATGTTTAATCTATTTTCAATGTCATGTCATCTGAAAAATGTCAAAAACAAAGGAAATCTCAAAACTTGAGATCTGTAAGAGATTTGAGAGCTGCAAGCTGCTCTTATAACAATGCTGTACATATCTCTGATTCCTCTACTGCTCTGTATATAACATTAATGTCATTTATCACAAGATTGACTGGAATACTAATATAGAAATACGCACATGTACATGTAAAGAAATTGAAGAAGAGTGTGAGACTCACAGAATCAGAAGCCAGGGCAGAGGAAGCAGAGGTGAAAGAAACAGAAGAAGAAGAAGACACAGAACTGAATAAACAATAGTGAGAGTCATCTGAGGTCAAATGCTTATAATCTGGTGTGTGTAGACTGACCGTGTGACCGTGTCTGGGACCAGGACCAGATTTTTTGATAGTCTCATTACCAATTCAACTGATCCCATTACACAGTTTTAACATTAGATAGTAGTTTCATACTGTCCCAGTGAGACTTACTGTCTACTCTTGTCACATTTTTCAAATGAGACCATGATTTCCACTTCTCAATTTAAATTATTTTTATTGCTTTAAATGACTTTAAATCTCATTTGAGCATTACCAAAAAGCGTTACTTTTTAAAAAATTAAAAATTGTCTAAAAAAAACCTTAAAATGTCTAAAAATAGTAACTTTATGCCAAGAATGAAACTAAATGAGATCAAATGAGACCACTTTCTCATTTTTTTCAAGCCATGGTTCCATTTTAAGATCTGATATATAGTCACTTTACATGTTTTTTTGATAGCCAGTCCCAGCGGGATTCACGCCAAGAAATGTATAAGATCAGACCAAATGGAATCAAACGTGAAATTCATGGTCCCGGCGGTCAGTCTAGGTGTGTGCACAACCTTTCCTATAGAGAAGAAAGAGAAAGTGATAGAAGAAGCTTGAGAGTGAAAGAGAGTAGTCTCAGCAGTGTTATTATCTTTGATCAGAATGATCTCTGATGCTGAAGCAACTAAGAATCATTATTAGTATATAAAAATCACAAAATCAGAGATGAGAACAGTTACTGAATGAACACTCACTGATCTTAGAGTTGTACATGTAATTACAACACATACAAGACTTCTCAGAAAGAGAGAGAGAGACACAGAGAAATGCAGAAAGCAGAACACAGTATGTGAACAGCTCATTCTCACAATGACATTTCAGACAAGATGTATGAGTCTCACACTTATAAGTGTAAAAGAGTACAACATCTGCATTCTCATTCTTGAAAACACAGATATCTTTCATCTGTATCATGAAGTCAGATGACAGATACTAGAGAATAAGCTGATACAGATCTATTATTCTGAAGGAATTCATTAGAGTGAATGTCTCTGTAATATTGAACTTTACAGTTATGAAAAGCTTCTTAATGTCTGTGAATATCATAACTTTATACATAGTAAAACTCATAATAATTTCTTCTAAAAACAGGAAATCAGTGTCAGAAAGAAAAGATGAAAAAGAAAAAGACTTATAATTTTAACACTGTTGAGAGAGAAGATGATTCTCTGAAATGAATAAATAATTACTTTATCATGAATATTTAAAATGAATGTAATAATTGATGTCTGTGACTGAGCTTCAGATAGTTGTATTATATACAGTCTTTGTATAATAAATTATTCTAGAAGTCAGTAAGAAAGACAGAAGTGTATATACTGATAAATATAATTCATTAAGTCTATACAACATCTTCTTGAAACAGGGAGAGCTGATAACAAAAGCAGAGATAGCAAAACCAGGAGTAGTGAGAGTAAGAGTTGTGAGAACAGAGGTAGTAGAAGCAGGAGAACCAGACACAGAGACAAGTGTAGAAGATTGAGAAGTGACAGAGAAAGAGACAGAGAGAGAAGTAGTAGAGAAAGAAGTGACAGAAGAGATAAGAGAGAATGTAGAAGACTCAGTTATACATAATATAGATAATTTCTTCATTATTACATTCTTCAAGTTCTCAATCAATGATTCAATATTGAGTTCACTATCATCAGTGAATATGAATCTGTCAATATATGAAGATTCTATGTAAATAAAAACAAATATATCAGCATCTGTGTTCATATAAAATTGTGCTAGAAAACATGATTAGAAACTCACTGAGAAGAAGAAATGATTGAGAGTGTATGAAAAGATGAAGAAGATGTGTCATTCATGATAGTATGTTCTGACAATTGTTAGAAGATAAACAAGTTCTGATCATGTATGTTTCACAACATATTACACTTACTGCTAATAAACTGTCTGATATGAGCACTACAATAATACTTGTTATGAGAACAAGAAGTCATTATCAGAAACATGTATGATGTAATAGATGAACAAATGAAAAGAGTTGAACAGAAGAAGAGATAGAAATCTTGAATGAGATAGTAATGTTTGATAATAATGATGATAAAGAAAATGATTAAAGAATGAGAAAAGTTAGTGAATGAGTGATGTAATATAGTGAAAGTTTCTTTGTAAGAGTGTACACAGAATGCTAGCTGAATCAGGGATAAGATCACACAATCATGAAATGCTAGTGGTGAGCTAATCTGCATGAAGCTAGGATGTATGATATGATCACATGGGCGTGACCGAATCTGGTGAGGGAGAATGTGGTTCAGAAGAATGTACGACTGTTGGATAATAACGCGGCCGCTTCTGAACTACTAGCATACGCGTATGAGTGTAAAGGGGCCATAGCAGCCGCTAATTAATTTAGCGTATGATATTACAATATATAAGAAGCCGGTGTACGCCTGTAATCGTACGCTGGCTTAAGCATCTTTGAATCACAGAATTCCTGCAATCTTATCTGCTATAATGAACTTTTTAATCCATCTCTTATAATTTGAAATATATTCTTCTTAATATTCATATCAAGTAACTGTTCTCTTATCAACATCTGTAGATGATTCAATTCAAATTCTTTCTTCTGAAGAATGAACTTAGTATCTAATAAATTAGAAGCTTTATTAGATCTTCAGATTATCAATCATTTAAAGTATTTATCAAAGAATAAATCTGCTTATTCATTAAATTAAGATATTGAACTGCTTTGAATTAAAGATGAATTTAATGAAGTCAACAGTGAAATCAATGAAGAATTTAACAGCAGATTTAATAATGAATTCAATAGTGAATTTAATAAAGAATTCAATAAAGAATTCAACAGTGAATTTAATAAAGAATTTAATAAAAGATTTAATAACAGATCTGAATATGAATGATAATAAGATTGTGAATTCAGTTCTTCTATTTCTTTCATCATATATTTCATCATCATCACATTGATTATCTCACTTGAAAATATCATATTTAATGAAGTTGAAGCTGCTGAAGCTGAAGAAGAGAATATAACTACTGATAATTAAGAAATCTGTATAGAAGAATTAAATGTAGAAGTTATAGATTTATTCTTCTAACTCTTCTTCTTCTTTCTACTTATTAATCATTTTATTATCTTTCTTAAAGAAGTCTCAATTATTGCTTTATCATATTCAATATCATCTATTCAACTTACAATCTCACTACTCAGAAGTTGAATATAAGTATTATTATATACTATTCAGCAAGTACTCTACTTAAAGTTATAATAATTTATCTTTTAATAATATCACTGAGTAGTTATCTTATATTCAATCTATAAAGAATCTCATTTCTTTGATTATTAATTTTAAACCTTCTTTAGTTATTGACTGATAACTGTGATTCTTAAATATATAGATAACTTTTCATCATCAGATATTTTATGAATTTGAGAGAATTTAACAAGATAATAATGAGAATTGCAGAATAGTGAGATTATATCTTCTTTAATATCAAGAGCTCTTTTTAATATTAATACCTGAGTTATTAATTGTGAATCTGACACTTTAATAAAAGCTGCAGAACTGTGTATTACAGATGTGTTTGAAAATAGTGTTAAGATATTAAGAAGATTGAAAGAAGAGATAACTTCAATGATAAGATCACTCATCTTCTTCTTATACAACTTCTTCAAAAGATCAATTATCTTCTTTCAATTCTTCTTCTTCTCAATAATGATTTTATTGATCTGAAATTCATATTTATATAATATGATAACAGCTGTATGATCTACAACTTTCATCTTCTTATAGATTTATTTTATAATATACTTCTCAGCTATCTTTTCTGCAGTATATTGAATATGAAAGAAGCTGATAGTTGGATCATTTGCTGAGATAGTTCAGTATTTGATCTTGACAGAATTCTTTATCTCATTGATAATCATCTGTTCATACAATCTGTATAAGATGTCAGACTCAGGTGTAGAGATTCACAGATATTGAGAATTCTCAGACTGAGTCTCTATATCCTCCTTATTCATCTGCTTCTCCATCTCATCATTGACTGAATTCTCTTCATTATCCGGAACTTCTGGAACAGGTAGTTTGGGGAGACTGAGGCACAGGGTAGGAGTCTTTGTATGGGCTTGCAAAGCAGCAGGACGGCGGGCATTGTGAGGCATATTGAAAAAAGGGTTGATTGATATATGTGGATTTGATGATAAAGGTAAGAAAGACGCGTATTTGGATGATATTTGATTGAAAAAGACGTGTATTGGATGATATTGAATGATTCTAGAGAAATGCAGATATTTTGATTTTTTGGTGGTGTTTTGCTACTAATTTTCAGGGGGGGCTGGGAAAATTCTGTTTTCGCAAGTAATATGTCCGCCACAATACTAGGGAAAATCCCAAACAGAAAATATTGTGTTTCTTTCTGCCATTAAAAAGGTTAAACTAAATAAACCGACCGATCATGCCCGCAAAGGAAAAAGAAAAAGTAAAAAGAAAAAGAAAAAGAAAAAGAAAATCAAATCAAATCAAAACCATTGGTAGTTAACCACCAACCAGCGGGGTGGTAGTTAGTTTATATCCTCCGTAGATCTCCCGCATCCAAACCAAGTTTGCCCAACGCCCAGCCACCAGATATTATGATACAGCCTGGCTCGAAAGTTATAGAATTTGACGGCTCCTTTAACTAACCCAGAAGAGTTTATAAACTTGCTTGGAGAATATACTCTGTGTACCTTTTGAAAACCCAAACATGCGGTCAAAGCTGCTACCGACCAACCCCACACCCAACAGACACAGCCTGGAACACAAAGCACACAAAGATCTCCTGTTTAAACATAGAATAACCTCCGTTCCCGTCTCGAATCCGATGCTGAAAAATGGCCTTTTTGAACACATCCCACGAAAGTACCGCGGTGATCCTACGCAGTACGAAAGATTGACTGGAGTTTCTTTAATGTGAAACTCAAAGGAAGAAATCATAACCACAGCAAATCCTGGCAAAGCTAGCATACATCGTTGCCTATCTTGCTCCTCGCCCTTTTTTTCCCTCCTTTTTTTTTGCACCGTCATAGACATAAAGCATACATAACTATAATAAATACTTCAACTACGTTTCCCATATCTTAATCAAGTGTAAGTGCGCTACGTTAGTACATATACACGTGCGCCGTGCAGCGACGATAGGAATTATTTAGGGATTCTAATTACTCTGTATATAAAATCCGATTTGAGTTTCAGGAAAGTCTTCAATGCAGTATCCACTGAATTACGTCTCGCTAATGTTAGGATCAAGAGACCTAGGCAAAGGCCAGAAGACCATTAAAGGGGTCGTTCCTTATGCGACCTCGCATATCAAACTATAATGAACTACCGGACATACATATCGACTGAATTGTCCCAGTCTCCTCAGAGTGAGATGGGATTTTGGAAGGGGGGCGATACGCGAAGAATTGGTAATGCAGGATATTTTGAGTAAAGGATAGAAACCGAGGGCGCCGCATCCTGGCGTGAATTTATCATGAGCAGCTCGACACCAATGTTGCCATGACTGAGAAGTTTCCTGTCATTGTCTCGTGAATCTACCGCTGGTGGCTTCATCACCACGTATCGAGGTCACAGCCGTATGTATACACAAGACTGTATCGGACAGACAAGTTGGCTTGCGCGCGGTCATCCATTGCAGATATACCTTCGATGGGAAGATATGACTGGGTTATGGTTTGCGTTTTGTACGCGAAAGTCAGCTAATTATGCTGGTGCAAGACGTGGAAGATTAGAGACCTGGGAGTGCCCAAGCTCTTTCTCATGGAAACAACGGCGGATGGGACATATGCTGATACTGCCAACGAATAGGTTTCGAATCCCGGCAGGCTCGGTCGCAAACAGTGATAGGGAGGACTAACTTGAATCCCTTCAAGCCGTCGAAGCAAGTTTAGAAGGGCATATTGCAATGTGAGTTAAACTTGTGAGGAATTAGATATGGATCTGCATTCTGCATGCTTCCGGTGCCAGTATCTTTCCCTATCTTGCAACTTCGAATGACAGCAATATGTGAAGCGGTTTGGGATAGAGAATATTGATGTGATATGATTCAAATGTGGTTCACGATCATTAAGAGAGAAGAGACGCTCGGTCCTCAATATGAGATATCCAAGTGTTTTCATGTACATACATAGGTGGTCGCGTCGTTCATAACCCAGCTTCAAAATGACAGGTTTGGATCGTCTGGTGAATAACGCGAGCATAACCAACTACCCAAGTGCTTGGATAGCTAGCTATCCATCTATAGTATTTAGAATAAAGATGGAGGTTAGCAACATGGGTGGGAAGCTTTCAACCAGTACAAGACGCTGTCATTTTTTTGGTCGCGTGGCAGTCAAACTGGGGCTGCCCTGCTTCCCTGCAAAAAACACCTCAAAACGAAACCTTCCACAGACCCAAGCTAAGCTTGTACAAGCACACAACCGCCCACTCCTCCGTCCCACCCTCCCACGAACAGGTCTCCGGGTGCAGGCAGGATTTGAACTCTAGCTCCTGTAATAGTTTTATCCCTTTGTCCCTGCATTCGTATTCCCCTTTTCATCATTCTTTACACATAATTGAACTTTGCTCAAAATCTTGCAATCCACACCCATAGTCACCAATTTCCTCCGCCAGAGCAATTTTTGTCCTTTGAGCCAACCACTCCAACCGACCTATCACGAAGTCTGGCAAATGACTGGCGAAAATAACTAGCTATCAATACAAAATGTCCGCCACGCAGCCTACTGGTTCCGTAAAGCGGAAAGTTCCTAAGCTTGATGTTGCCCAGGTACGTCGGTTTCTTATTATGTCTGCCTCAACGGTATCAGTGGTTTTAACTTGGGTTTCCCTACAGATATCCCTCAACCTCCAGGATCGTCTAGGCCTGGCAAAGGTCCGCTACGAACGAACTCGTTGCCGCCGTGTCGAGCCGCTACAACAAATCCAACAGGGTGGGAGAAGAGGTCCTAGTGATGGTGAAGTTATATCAGATTCTTCTTCAGAAATGTGTGATAGCCGCTACGAAACCCCTTTTACCTCGTCCCCTCTTCCAACGCCAATGCTTCCAAACGAGCTCCCCAGGTCGTCACGGAGCAAACATGCGGCAATTTTCTTCCCCAGTTCCATTGACACCATCGGCCGTTCACGCAAGCGTGGCCTTTCCAGCCCTACAACAGAGCAACCTTCCAAGGCGACACGAATCTCGTGGAACGCCGAGAATGGGCTTCCGCAATCGTCTCCCGTCTTCAATCGCCCACATCCTACATATCATGACGATCCCAGTTCATTTGTTTCGGAGTCGGACACGATCCCTGACGGGAAACACTCACCTGTTTATCACGAAGCCAAGGAACCCGAACTTCCAACTGTCAAAGTACATAATATTACTTCGTCAAGGATCAGCTCCTCACCACCTCGCACTCCACCTCCGAACCGAAATCACACTGCACGGAATAACAGAGAGGCTGAAAATGGGGAAGATGGTGCAGATCTTTTGTTGTTCCTTGCCAATTCCCCTACTCCAGCAACTTTTCGAGGAAGAGCCAGCCCACAGGATTTCCCCCCTTCAACCCCCCCAAGCCAACAAGCTGTCCTCCCTTCATTGACCACCACACCTGGCGGAGGCGTTACCGCCAATTTTGGAACCCCAACCCAGCAGTTCAATTTCGCAGACTTCGTAAACGTTACCCCAAGCCCAGCACAGTTACCATGGGGAGGACGAACGCCAGGCACCTTGTCGAGGACCCCACGTCCTCCAAAGGAATTGAGAAAACGCCTTAATTTCGATTCTCTCGCTCCTCCATTGGCCGGAAGCCCTTCGACAACACGTGAGAAAAGAGGAGCGTTGTCTTTACAGCTAGGAGAGGAGCTACGACCGTGATAAAACTACTGTACATCCATTTTTTTTCAGATTCACCTGGCAAGAACATAGCACTTAACAATACTTGCATAAGGCACATACGACACCGACAATAAACTTTTTCTAGGTTCAACGATACGGCATATCGATTTTCTCTTCTATCCGCCGGTCATTTGTCCCCTTTCCCAAGACCAATTCCCACACTGGCCCCGGCCTTTTCATAAATTCTTTCTTCCTCGACCTACGTTTTTTGCTTTCTCCGTTCTCTTTTATTGTCTCGAATGTACACGACTAAAATTTCTCTTATGTCAACTTCCTTTGTCATTTCGCTTCCATATTTCAACGGATATTTGTACACCAAACGATCACATATGACTTGCTCAGCTTTCTGATATTTGCCCTTTTCCAACGAGTTATGGATAGCGACAACCAAACGAGCTTTTTCCCTTCCCCTTCCCCCCTTTGCCCATCAATTACAGGAAGAAATGTACGATTTCACCACGCAAATTATGCAACTTTTGCTTATTTTTCCTTATTTTTTCCCCTTTTTGCTCCAACGCTGAAAGTTGATGTTCCTTGCTTTGTCATGTATATGCCCGCAAGCTCTTTTCTACTTGCCTGTTTGCATTTCTTTACTCGACCCAACTACACGTCCGTCTAATACTAATGCACGTGAGTCCCATTCGAATGGGTACTTTGGACCCACTTAAGAAAGGACATCATGAAAATAATATGAAAAGGATTGGCAGACAATATTAGCCACCAACATTCTCATCTATTTATCTATCCTGCCTATTTTGGTGAATGATCATGAAATACTGAGTAGAGAATTGACATTTGTTATCGTATGAGCCATGACAATCGAACAAAAATTATACAAAATCGCGAAAAGACGCGTGTGACGCGCTGCTTGGATTTTTGGCCTCGTACCTACCACTTTAGGAAATGAAGAACAAGACTAGTATAGCTTTGTGTTAGCGGATTAGGGTGTAGCGTGATGATTGGCTACATGTTTTCTTTTCATTGACTCGCAATTTTTGGCTCTATTTTTAGATTTAAAGTTATCTCCTCGTCTGGCCGTGAGACCAACGATTAACGTGGGCTGTTAGCGTGTACATTAGTGTATTAAATACGCGTAAACTGGCTAATCTAAGAGATTGCCTGTATTGAGGTGTTTTGTTGTAATCTATGTAATCTATTTGTAAGAAATCCCGGGACGCTTGACCACACTAACTTACTAAAAATTAATATCCATGTGCAATTGAAAACGAGCGCCAGCGGCTAGGACGTGACTCAGAATCAATACGGGGAGTAAGTATGAGTCGCAGGGCGTTGCTTAATAATTGAAAATGTGAAGTGAAGGAAGGGAGGATATAAAAACTCCACTGATTGGAACCTTAGACGTCTCTGAATGGCCGTCTACGAAAGTAACAAAAAGCCGGACGAAAAGCGAAAAGCAAACTGATAACTCTCAAGCCAAATATTATTAAACATGGCTTCGCAGAAGGAAGAGCCCGAATTTCAACTCATCGGAACCCACACGCGGTATTCCAGTATGACGAATCGATTTGCTAATATTTGATGCTTAAACTTCCTAGGTATATCCCTAACTTGACTACTCGTTGCATACATACAGGTTGGACAACGCGCGTGGAAACACTCTTGGAATATTACCAGATTCCGTACAAGAAAACATTTATCAAGCTTTCAGAAGTGAGAAATATTCCCAACTTCTAAGTTATTAGCCTCTCTACCATCTTCCAGCTTGACCCCTAATGAACAAAATCCCGGAAGGTCAAAGAACATTCTGAATCTGGCCTCGTGCCCGTCCTCACCGCCCGCTCCTTGCCCGCTCACACACAGATCACCGACAGCCTCTCTATCTGTGAATTCCTAGCTGAGTCTCACCCGGACCTCCCCCTATGGCCAAAAGACCGCTACCTCCGCGCCCTGGCGAGGAGCGCGGTTGCACAGATGCATTCCGGCTTCACCGCCGTTAGAAGCACCTACCATTCTAACTTCATAGGAAAGTATACGGGAAATATCCCAGTGTCTCAGGATGCAAAGAAGGAGATAGAGCGAATCCTGGCGATATGGACAAATGCGAGGCGGCAGACGACAGTACAGTTGAAGGCACTGGGGAAGGCGGATGATGGGTTTCTGTTTGGCAAATTTGGGATTGCGGATTCGTTTTATTGGCCTGTCCTATGGGTATGTTAACTATTTTCTCTCTTCATTTTCTCTACTTTTGTGGAACTTTTCTAGAATTGTCCGCCAGAGCGGTCGACGTATGTTCTTGACAAGCAAGCTGCTGTGCGAACCTTGGAAACGTCAATGGAAAGTCAGCTGTGCATAACTATTGATCAGGATTACTAATTATTAACGATAACTGCCGTTTGTATTAGCGATTCCGGACTTACAACCTTCCTCTCACATACGCAACCCCTGAAGCGGTCGGTTGGATGAAGAAAATGTGGAATGATCCTACTCTCAAGTCATTGATTTCAGACTACTTTCGCCAGGCTGAAGATCCCGAAACGATCATACCGAAGTATGAAGACATATTCAAAACTGAATATTCAGATATTGAGTACGGGGCTTTCACAGAGGGATGGGAATTTGTGGAACCCAAATAGAATTTCCCAATGCAGGAAGATTGAATCTACCGGTTGTCAGTTATTTATCCAAACGCGAAACCAATATATCCTATGCGGGTGTTCTTCTTTGTTAATCTATATGATGCACGTCCATAGCTACTATAGCAGTCTGTCGGCCAAACAAAATCGATATGTGCTTTCTTCCAAATTTTCCATTTTACTATCATAAGACATTTCTTTTCATAATGGAGAGTGTTTCCTTCTCTTTATGCCGCTAACAGCGGGCACATTTTATAACCGAACGAAAAGCTATCTTCTTAAGAAATTTGGCTGATTGAGTTGCTGTTACCTCTTCCTAAGGGAATGATAGCGGCACTTTTAAGACATCTTGCCGGTGAAGGTTCTCAGTATTTCAAAGGTGCATTTCAGGGGTCCGAGATCGAACAAAACTGGCTGTCCGAGTCGGTGGGGGGATGCTCTTTGTGCTCCTTCTTCACATAACTATCCCTAACAACCCCACTAATGCATGTGCTAGTTCCCGCTCCTGCATGCATGGCTCCCTCATACCATGCCTATGGCACTCCAATTACGGTCTATTTGCCTTGATATTTTCTGTTTCTCATGGGTTGCTTCGAAGCAATAAGAAAGCCTCAGAGATCATATATGATCTGCCCTCCCCAGCTTCTCTCGCCTTTCTTAAGTTTTCACCCTGATCCATGATTTTGAGGCAAATTCACACCCTTGAGACTTGCAACCCTTTCCACAAGCAAATATGGAAGGGGAGAAAACACCAAACTCAACCGCTACTTCCATAGAATCGGCTGAAAAACATACGAATGCTAGTGAACAGCTTGATCCTAAAGCTGAGCAGCGATTGCTATGGAAATTTGACCTCCACATTGTCCCTATCCTATTTATTGTGTATTTCTGTGCCTTCATGGACAGAATCAATGTCGGCAAAGCCTTGATCGAAGGCCTCATAGAGGAATTGAATATGAATAGCACTAGTGATATTCGCCTTGCCCTGCTGATCTTCTTCGTTCCATATATCATTTTGGAAGTTCCTAGCAACATTCTTCTTAAGCGAGTTGCTCCCTCGACTTGGATTACTATTCTCACTTTTTTCTTCGGTAAGCTGGCCCTAAGCTTTGAAATTCATATCCCTTGCCATGTTAACGCGATGCGAAGGTCTTGTGACTGTGTGTCAAGGATTCGTGAAATGCCCGAAGGGGCTCACCGTTTGCCGATTTCTCCTGGGTGTTTTTGAAGCTGGCCTTCTCCCAGGTAACAAATACCACCGCATGGATGTTAATCCGGCTCCATCTGACGTTGGGGAGGATGGTTTAGGATTCAGCTATCTTATGAGTACGTACTACAAGGGGCACGAATTCCAGAAAAGATTCGCTGTTCTTTTTACGTCTGGAATGGTTGCAGGTGCTGTCGGGGGAGTATGATTTTGATTTCCTTTGTCCAGCAACGTCTATTTCTTTGCCAAAGTCTGACACTATCTTATTCTTCAGCTTCTAGCGTTTTCATTCGCCAAACTCGATGGTGTGGGAGGATACTCAGGATGGCGATGGTAAGATTCTCTGCGCGTGGCCCAAACAGGGAGATGGAAAATATTAATACCATGGTAGCATATTCATTGTTGAAGGCCTTATGACGATTTCACTGAGCTTTCTTACGAAGTTCCTCATCGTGGATTGGCCTTCTAAAGCATCGTTTCTCTCGGAAGAGGAGCGAGTCATGGTTGCAGCACGCTTAAAGGAGGATATGGGTTCCGCAAAAATGGACAAGCTTAACCGAGAATCTTTGCAAATCATTGTCAAGGACTGGAAAATATATATGGGGTATGGAACCCGTTCTTTCAACGCAAATCGTCCATATATAAATCCTTGACGAATTCTCCGGTTAGGGCGTTCATATACTTCACCATCAATACCTCTAGGTATTCGACAGCTCTCTTCAACCCTACTATTTTAAATCCGTTTGGGTATGACGCCTCACAATCACAAGTCCATAGTATACCTATTTGGGTGGCATCCGCGGGCCGCGACCATTCTTGTAGGCTACCTCAGCGACAGAATGCGCCATCGCTGTGGTTTCATTTTGTTTGGCTGTCTGTTCGCTAGCATTGGATATATACTGCTGCTCTGCCAACAAGACGTATCCATAAGAGTCAAACACATGGCACTCTTCATCGTCAATATTGGTGTATACGTCGCTCAACCTGTTGTCGTCGTATGGGTCTCTAACAACTTAGCCGGTCACTACAAACGTGCATTCGGGATCGCTTTCCAAATTTCTGTTGGTAATATTGGTGGTCTCGTGGCCAGTAATATGTTCGCCCCGAATGCTGCGCCTCTCTTCAAAGCAGGATATGGGAGCGCTCTGGCTTTGATATTTGTGTGTGCTCTCTTGTCTACGGTATTTATGCTTGGACTGGAGCGAGAAAATAAGAAGCGGGACTCTGGATGCCGAGATTATCGGTTCAATTTAAATATGTCGAGACGAGTTGGAGAACCTCGGGGATGACCACCCAGATTTTCGGTACACAAAATGAATGAATGGGTCACTAACTACGGAGCATTCGTCTCCCATTAAAATAATGATTACGTCCGCGTGCATAAATTATGTTGGATTGCGTGTATGGGCGTCTGTCATCATTCTTTGTTATTGATTTGTCGGTCGGTCATCTCCATGGACATGATGAGCCTGATAATCTTTATCCAATTTTCCTTATCATTTTGTAGCGCCACGAACCAGCCAACGAGAAAATTAATGTGCTGTCAATTCAACCCTGATATTCTGGCAGCATAGACCTCCATATCAATTGATTGATTCTTTGACTGATCAAGAGAGAAAATCCCCCGACTTCTCCTTCACTCATCAGATTAACATCCAAAATAACGAAGTCTCTGGTATTGCAGCCGTGGTATCAGATCAATGGGCTTTCTCCGCCCAAGCAAAGTTCTCACAATGGAGTGCCAAGAACCAGCTGCCAGATAAATATGCAGCCTCAGAAGCATCAACTGTATGTTTCCAACGGAGTGTCGGTCAATCTTTGCGATATCCGTCACTGAGTTTATGGGGTAGCCCATTATCCGATGGGAGGATTGTCGAATTCAACGAACCATCGTCGATCGAACAGTGATTATCTATGTTGTGTCATGCCCAAATTCAAAACTTTTTGTTGTCTACCGAAACTTGATTAACGTCATGTTAGATCTCATATACGCTTGTGTCATTGGAGACCGTTTGTTGCCAGTGGACTCCCGCTAACAGGACACTCTAGCATGTGCTTGTCCAGACAGCAATGCCTTAGAATTTGGAATAATATCGTGGGATTGGTTGCTGGGCTCATCTTCCAACGATTTGGGTCCTTGGGATCAACATCTTCCCGGACATGTCCATTTTCCAAATTCTTTGTTTCGATGTTTGCTTCCTGAACCAGACCCTTGCAAGAGGCAGGGTGATGAAGCAAGTCAATGCTCTCAGCCTGCCTCTGCTATTTAACTTGCTTTGCATACCATGATTTGCAAATTGCTCGTTTTGGGGTCTGCAATTCTCTCTGGAGAAGATCTCTTTGCTGTTCCGCTAAAGGCCTCGCTATTCCCAGCAACGCGCAGCGCAATTTGGCGCCCTGAACCACAAGATAAAGCTTACCAATGCATATGAAAGGAATGCACATATTCCCAGACTACGCCTTCACAAAACCAATGCCTTTATTTTTTAAGTTCTCATGTTAAAAGCTTTGCCATGGTTGGTTGCTGTACTCATGCTGACAGCGCGCCCCTTGCAAAAGCGACTCATTTTCAAATACGATCTGGTTTGGTTCATGCTGCAGATATATTACTCAATTCAAACCAGAAGATTCTTCGCTTCGGTGTATATCAAGTTCTCTCAAGTCCCATCGTGAATGCTTCTTGTGTATATGTCTACTGCGTTTCCTGCCCGCAGACACCACTCCGTCACTCTTTGATTTTTGCAATAACAAGTTTGCGTGTAAGTGGCAGGCGCCTCCAATATGTCTTCGCCTTCAGGAGAACCGATACCAGACATATCTAGTCGATTGATGAACCCTTCGATTGTGTTCTGCTTTGTAACTCCCTTGTTCGTGGGGCTGAGAGTAGCCAGCAGGCTGCATTTTACAAAGCGACTGGGAAGGGATGACTGGACCATTCTCATCTCCTGCGTAAGTTGTCTCAATGTGAAGAATGCGATATGCGCTCTGTTTCGCTTTTCCGGTCCGAGTTATTGCTGAAAAATGGGATATCAATTCATACAGTTGTTCTCGGTGATACTCTCGATAACCATGATTATTGGTACGCTCCTTTGAGCCTAAGAATCTTTTCAGCTGTCCAGTTGTGTTAACTCCACTTCAGTTTGCAAATGGGCATTTGGGAAACATATGAAACAGCAAGATCTTCTTCTTGTTCAGAAGTCATTGAAGGTGCGTTTCACATTTTCTAGACATCATACCCTCGAAGTGTTGTGCGTGTCAACAAATTTATGCTGATAAAACGCTCTATTAACATAAACATAGCTTTATGTAGGAGCCCAAGTCGTATATAAGGTGACAATTGCTCTATCCAAAATATCGATCATTTTTCTGTATCTACGTATATTCGTTGGTAAAATCTTCCGTCGAACGTGTTGGTCTCTTATCTGGATTGTTATCTGTTATACGATTGGGTCGTCAACAGCCACTGTCTTTCAGTGTACTCCGATTCACCGTGCCTGGCAAAGACAAGTCCCCGGAACCTGCATCAATCTCACAATCAGCTGGTATTCAAACGCGGCCTTCAGCATATTAAGTGATCTGGCTATATTGATATTGCCCATGCCAGTTATAAAATCTCTCCTATTACCCAAAAAGGAAAAGATTGGGTTGATGTCAATATTTGCGGTTGGTATTTTGTATGGTACCCAACCCCTTTCCCTGCTGCATTTAGGAAGTGTAGGCAATGGCTAACGCTGTTTGATTCGTTCAGCGTTTGTATCACGAGCGTGCTCAGATCCATGAAATTAGATGTTGCAACTAAAAATTTCGACGTAACATGTGCGTGCAAAGCTGCTCATTTTCTCTCCTATCCCCACCCGTTTGCTGCACGGAGACTTATGCACAGACCGAGCAATGCTTTCCGTGAATTGTAGGGTCCTCGATCGACTCTTCAATGTGGACTATCTTCGAAACGAACATTGCAATCATATGCGCCTGTATGCCGACATTCAAAGCGCCTATTTCCAAAATCTTTCCTCGGGCTTTCGACTCCTTCTATAGCGCTAGAGGCGGTCGGGAATCGAAGGACGATTCGTATCTCGGCGCATTTGTACATCGTAGTCAAGCGCCAGTAGTGAAAGTGCCCTTTTATAGCCTTACCATGCCCAGGTTTATCGGGTGGGAGCTGGTAGTGGAGAAGTTGGAGCTTTGGGCAAAACGAATGGGCAATGGAAGCAGTAGTAGTTTCGAAGCCGGGAAAGGTGGCGATACCTTTACGATTTCAAACGGCAGTACGGTAGCCGGAGAAAACTGTCAGGGAAAAAGTGAATGCAGTGAAGTTGAAACTCCAGGTGACTTGGAATACGGCAAGCGCTCGACTGTGACCCTTCAGGAAAGCACGAAGCAGACGGCTCTTTAACTATCGTGTGATTATTTTCGAAACGATTGATTGATCAGTGCACTAGTATAATGGAACTACATACCCATCCTCTCAAATCGCGGTATTGTGAAATGGTAGGATAAAAGAATTTTGCCACCGGATATGCCAGAGGGAAGACAACGGGAAACGCCATTGTCAAGGAGCAGGTGAAGCTACTTTTCCAGTCAAAGCGAATGGCTTCCAATGAATTACGTACAGTACAAATTATGTGAAGATAGCCCCATACCATTAATCGACGTAGCAATCGAGTTTTTTGACATTTTTGTTTGGTAGAGATTCCATGAAATATATATTAAAACTCGCCCACAGCCCCCTCAAACACTTTAATAGCATTCCTCACAGCGCTTGTGGCGCTCGTGGCATTCGCTCCAGTAACAATCCTCGAATCAATATGGCTAAAGTCATCGAAGTTGTGCGCCGGCGGTAAGTAATGAGCATTGACAGCTTGAGCCATCTCCTCTACGGTTTTGAGATTGTCGTCTCTGATTTTGTCTATGACTTTCAACTCAACCTCGCCCTTCGTTGGAAAGCCCGTAATCTCCTTACCCTTAAGGATCGGTTCGCCATCCCGAGTGCTTATGCCTGCGAGAATAACCGGCGCTTGGTCTACCGCACCAAGCACGCCGCCGCGATCGTAAATATCTTCCGCGATGGCCTGCAAATGGCGAGCATGCGGGAAGTCATACATTACGCCGTGACCCCCAGCTGCGAAGAAAAGTCCATATTCGTGTGCGGATAAATCACCAGCTCTGAATACCTGGTTTTTCATCTTGTGATGAAAGGGGTAATCGAAACTTTGAAGGATCCGCTGATCTTCATGGGATAAATTGTGCGAATTTAGTGAATGGTCATCGTAGGCAAACGTGCCTGTCTCTGACGCAATATCGATATCGAAGCCCGCTTCCACTAGTTCGTTGAACGCGTGCAAAGCCTCGGGGAATGAGAGTCCAGTTTTTTTCCCATCCAGGTAGAATGGAGGATGGGCGCTGCTGACAGCAATCAAAGCCTTTCGTGGGAGATCATGCATCTTGTTTAACAGGGATGTTAATGACACTTGTATAAATCAAAATGTATCGATCAAAGTGGACGACGCCAATCAACAGGAGCTGGGTGGGGAGAGCACGGGAGCCTCAGCCTTCTTATCAGCAATATTTGGGGGGTGAGGCAAATAGAAGCTCGGCGTGTCGTCACAGGTAGAAGCTTTTGGCCAAAGAGGAACTTAATACAAAAACGTTTGTTTTTCCTGTTTCGGATGATGGGGTCAAACTCAATCCTTCGTCGTCCAATATCATTACTTAGAGATAAATGAGGCAGGCGAGAATTGGATTGGTGCATATTCATTTTGGATGACGCATTTAGTCGTGCTTTGCGACTCAAGCTCACGAGAATTGTAAATGCAACTCTAAATGGCAGGGATGTTGGTCGTCTCAATGACGACAACTTGGGACATAGGAGAGGCATATTATATATATATGCCTAGGTACTTAAGTCGCGTGAGCCAGTTATCTCAATTAAATATTGACATTTTCCCCCGTAAATCTCTGGGGGGAGGCTACATACAATTCTAGATTCAACCCCTAAAATCCAAACCTTGCAAAATGTTGGTTCTTTCATCCTCCGCGTCCTCCGAGCCGAAGTCGTCATTTTCTGCTTCTGGATTGGTTAGTGCTCCTTCTTCCTGAAGTCGTTTCGTTTGTTTCCTCCATAAACTCGCAAGATACTCGGAGCTACTTGCTTCTTCGATTCCCTTATCCTCGCGGACCCTAATAAATCTCGGAAAGCGAAGGCTCAGTCCGCGCTCTTCACTAACCAAGCCAATCGCGGCTGTGTAGGTAGGGCTGAGAGTAACATCAGCGAATGCCACCTCCCAGACCTCTTGTGGTTCAAACCATACTTCCGGCTCATTCCTATATTCCACGTAGGCTGGTCTCGTAATTATATTATCGCTCCCCTCGGCATATTTCTCCTTGTTAGCTTGATAGAACTTATCTGTAAATCCAGATATGCACTTTGTAACAGCCTCCAGCAAGCCAGTTTCTGGGTTTCGAACTGCAAGAAGGATCGGAGACCACCATTTGGCTTTCCGACCTTGCCCATGCCAAGCAGCTATGGGAATTAAGTCCAGAGTATCAGATGCTGCACTGTAGTCTTTTTTCACTTTGAGCCACGACTCAAGTCGTTTATCAGGTTCATAAGTAGAGAGAAGTGAGCGTCGACCCCTGCTTTTGGCGTTCCCACTCGGCTCAACAGTGGTAAGAGTTGGTGGTAGCTTGCTAGTGGAAGCCGGTGCCGCAGTTGACTCTTCTTTGGACAAGTCGGGTTTAACAACATCGTCATCAAGCAGCTTAACCATGAGACCTTCGCATTTGGCATCAGTGGCATCCTTGAAAAAGCTCAGCACAGCTTCCGAATCAGACGAAGTCACGTCGATATTTTTCACCCATGTAAAATGATGTGGAACCTCGATGAATAGCCCTCGTAGTAGCTCTCGCCTCTCCCGAAGTGGTCTCTCCAGCAACGGTTCACCATTCAAAAACATGAGATCAAACGCAAACAAGCATACGCTGATTTTAATACTATCGATGCCCACATTCTTTTTAGCACGGTTGGTAAGAGTTTGAAACGCCAATATTTCTCCAGTTTCCTGGTTTACCGCGACGATTTCTCCTTCCAAAATAAAACTCGACACACCTTCACCCCGGATTTTGGGGATTAGAGCAACCAAGTCAGGATATTTGTCCGTCATTAGCTCGAGATGGCGGGAAAAGATAGACACCGTGCCTGAGGAATCGCAGTGGACCTGAGCCCGCTGGCCGTCATACTTGTACTCACAAGTGAATGCTCTCCCTTGGAGCTTGGTGAGCATTTGGGTAAGATCCCTCGTTATGCTTCCCAACATTGGGCATAGTGGAATATGGAGAGTGAGCCCACATCTTACAATAAGTTCATCTGATATTCCAATCTCCAGAAGGCATGGTACTAAATCGTCGTAGTTTGGGTGTCGAGCAAAACAAGCTTTCACAGTTTCCTCTGCCCTACTGTAGATACCTGTGAGTTCCTCCTTTTTGAGTTTTGCGAGATCCCTTCGGTGATGAACAGTGAAACTGCTCGTGGCAGGTCTCGAGTACAGGAATGCTCTGGCAAGAGCAATAAGCATTGTTGTTCTTACTGCTCCAATGCGAAGATGTTGCACAAGCGTTCGCACGAGAAATCTGCTTTCCTCTGCGCCTCTTGTATCCTGGAGAAGTTTCTCAATTATTCGTTGCTTGGTCTCCTGGCTTCCTGGGCCCTTGCTTTTGGAGATTTTCAAGAGCGATTCGTAGACCCCTCTTATCGATAATGGTTTTGGCTTCCTCAAAGTAAATTTTTGCCTCTTCTTAGCCTCGAAGGCGACATCCCCAGCATCGCCATGCTTGTCATATAGAATTTTCAATCCTTGGTTGTTTAATCCATATGCGTTTTTAAGCGCCTTGGATATAGCAGACCCGCCTAACCCCAACTCCAAAGGAACGTAGGGAGGCGCAATCGCATTTGTTGCAAGCCATACGGCGGGAGCAAGGCTGTCAGGGTCGGCTTCTATGATCACTCTCAAGAAGTTGACCAAGCTGTCAATGATCTGATTCCGGCTTTGGGTGTTATTGACAAGGACGAATGTTCTGGTCAGAATGGCATATGGCGCTTGTCCCCCGTCAACCTCCCAGTGTGTCCGTAATTGATCAAGGTAGTCAGATGGATCAAAGGTAAGTGGGCTTTGGTCAAAGGGTATAGATTGGGAAATAATATCCTCATCATTAGACGAGGTTTGTAGCGACAGTACACTTTTCGCCTTATCTATAGTAAAATCGGTGGGCGACAGAGGTTGCGGTTGTGGTTCTAGGCCAAATTTAGGATCTCGATCTTCAAGTTTGGCCTCCTTTGAAACTGAACCCAGAGAATCTCTAGCTACACTAGGGTTCTGGAGGCCTGAACTAGCTTCTTCATTCCATTCTGCTTGCAATTTACGCGCGAGTTCTTCGTCAGTCAACGAGGGCGCTTCGGCATTGGTCGCTGTCGTGGGTGGGGAATTTTGAGGTCGAAAGAATGATTTGATTCCCCGAACTCGTTGAGGCACAGGTCCAGCATCATTTGTCTTGCGCTTCTTAGCGGGACTAGGCATGACTGGTCTCCATAGGCTGAGAGTGAGATATATTTGAATCGGGGATGTTGTAGGTTCAGGGGACCTACGGGAAAGCACGTGGGATTCTTCGCTTGGTCCGAGCGTCTTAACTTGCTTGCGGCCACTTGGAGCTTGGTTGTTTTGGCTCTCCAGATACAACCGTTCAACTTCAATTTACCTAACATCTCGCTATAATTCGGATTGCAGCCATGGCGGAAGAACTGATACGGCATAATTTTCTGGAGTCAGTCCGGGTTGAGGATTATTTGAATGATATGATCCAAACCGGACAGGACTTACGCAACTTAGATACCATCCTTCAGAATTTACAGACCCAGCAGGAACTTCAAAGAAAACAAGTATAGACCTCTTAACCTTATGGCTTTTTCATTCAACAAGTATTAACACGTCGCAGCTTCGTGAAGCGAAAAATATCCTTGCCCATGCCACCGCAGCGTCAAAGGAGCATAGCGAAAGTGTGCGCAAACAGGCGACTGCCTTCAAGCAGCAACAGCAGAATTTGGATAAACGACTCATGATGGTAACCAAGTCAGATACCAGTGAGCAAGCGGCTAAATCATTCGAAATGAGTATGGAACGTCTTCGCAGGTTAGAAATTGCGAAGGGGTATATGGGCACATTGTGTGAAGTAGACGGGCTCAGGTTAGTGAACGGGATCTTTGCGATCTTTATTGGCCATTTTTACTTAGGCAGCGCAGCAAGGAAACTCTTAATTTACTTGCAACATCGCCTCGCCTAGCACTGCGACCTTATACACGATTACGAAACATCTCGTCTGGCCTCAAGTTGGCCCAGCCTGCAGCGGAAGGAGCAGCGCCTCACATAGTCTCCTACACTTCGCAAATAGCGAAAAACCTACGAGATCAAATGACCAAAGTACTAGATGACAACCTGGAAACTGTCCTCACGAAAATGAAATGGCCGGGTAACGAGCTCAATACTTCGGATGACCTGATCAATGAGTGGTCGGATGCGGTTGAATTATTACTGGAGCTACAAGCGCCGTAAGGAATCCCATTATTGCGCTATGGAACATATTTACTCTAACCTTTGATTTAGGGAACTAGAGAATAGCGCATTAGTTACTAGCCCTGAGTCTGCCCGTCGATGGGAACCTCCTGTTCTTCTCCCTCTCGTGGTGATGGCCCGTCCGCTTGAGCTCCGGTTTAAATACCACTTCAGTGGTGATAGGTCGACAAATAGATTAGACAAGGTATCTGCCCTTCATTACGCAATATTTATCCTATGTGGGGAATCCTCTAACTTTGGCAGCCTGAATACTTTTTGTCCCACGTTATCGACCTCATCAACACACATAGCGACTTTTTTGCAATATATCTACAGCCGATACTCGACAGACGAGCTGAACTTGTTGACTACAATCTCCGTTGGTCATATTCTGATGCAGTGTCATCCTTCATTACCTCTCTTTTCCCGATGTTACGCCAAAAGATGAGCTCTATTCTTCCCAGAATTGCTGATCATCCCCAGCTTCTAAGCCATTTTATTCATGAATTAATGAGTTTTGATACCGAAATCCGAGACGTGTGGGATTATTCCCAGGACAGATATTCGTCAGAGACCTGGAAAGGATTAACTTGGGAGGCTCTTGTTAAACAAGGCTGGTTCAACCACTGGCTGAAAGTGGAGAAAGATTTTGCATTGTCACGCTATCAGGATATCATCGAAAGTGCAGACAGCGGAGAAATAGATTATTACTGCGTTGAGCCATCGGCCACAAAGCCGACCAAAGCTGCGATTCGGGTCAATGATCTTCTTGAAACAATAACGGAGCGGTACCGTCCTTTATCGTCTTTCAGCCAGAAGCTGCGCTTTCTCATTGACATTCAAATCACTATTTTTGATCAGTTTCATGAGAGGCTACGATCAGGACTAGAGGCATATCTTGCGATGACATCTACAATTGGCCGCACGGTCCAAGGCTCCACGGGTGCGGATGCTAACCTTGAAGGCGTGGCTGGTCTGGAGCGGCTTTGTAGAGTGTATGGGAGCGCAGAATATCTGGAACGGAAAATGCAGGATTGGAGCGACGATGTATTTTTCTTGGAACTCTGGTCCGAACTTCAAGAGCGCATCAAGCAAAACAGTCGTACAGGAAGACCCGTGGCAGGACCAATGAGTGTTTCTGATGTTGCTGCCCGGACTTCGTCCGCTGTGGCGAACCACAATGAAGACGGGGGAAACCCAACTGAAGGGGCTCTTTTTGACGAAACGGCATCCGCTTATCGCGGGCTAAAAACGAGATCAGAGTCAATCATAATCTCGGTTTTGATATCAAGTGCCCAGTCAGCGCTTCGAGGATACACTCGGATATCGACTTGGTCTTCACTTTCACCTCCAACGAATCCCAGCGGCCAGTTCTCACATCCATCTATCGAATTGGCCACAATACTTAGAGAGCTCCCTACCGAGATCTCGTTCCTCCATCGGCTACTAGCGATGGCTCCACTACAGCGAATCACTCGCCAACTCCTTCTCTCCATACAGTCATATATATGGGACAACGTATTAATGAGAAATACCTTTTCGACAACTGGTGCATCCCAATTTGCTGCTGATGTCGATAATATCTGCAAAGTCGTTGATGTTGCGACAGAGGACGGAATGGGGTCCAGAAACGTGATGCGGAAACTCGAAGACGGTTTGCTACTTCTCAATTTAAAAATTAAGCCTACACAGAAAGATCACGGTGCCTCTACTGGCGCTGGGGATAAAACACCTAATCTATCACTGTGGGAGGCTGAAAAGAGAATTTTTGCGAGTAACGAAAGTGCGAGATCATTGTTGGCCGAATTGAACATTGAAACTTTGACGGAGGCGGAGGCGAGGGCAGTGTTGGAGCGGAGAGTAGAAGTACGATGTTGAGATGATCACCCCTGAAGTTGCCTCCATATCCTGTTTAAGGGAAACATATCTCATGAGCGGCTTTCGTGCATCTCTAAATTTACTTCGCTCCTTTGATCTAAACATTAATTCCTACCCAATGTATTAGCTCACACTTCTGTACTCGATACCCGAAATTGAATTTGATAGCAGCATCCTAGCACGAGATGTCATTCAATGTTGATATAAAGGACTTGTAATAGCTCAAGGCTCCATGCTCAGCCCACAGAGGCAGATATCATATCAATAAAATAAGATAGATTTTATCTTTTTTTTTCTCTATAGGTATGTATGGTACATTTATGTACATCATAATCCAGGTGTAATTCCAAGATGAAAGGATAGTCGAGTCATGACGGCGCCTCCTTCATCCAATAAACAAACGTCTATTCTGTATCCACCATCCATAACACACAATTTTCCATGTCAGAGTAGAATAGGGGGGAAATATCCGCGTGAATGGGGTTTCAATGATGAACGACCGGCCCATGTCCACGCTCTCCTTGATTTCCCATACGGAATGGCTTCGCTCCTGCAAAGGTTTCCGGGACATTGATTGCATTCTCACGCTCACATTGTCCAACAACCTCTGACCCAACGGCCAAAACAGCATCCAACAAGGCATGAACTGTTTCTTTCTTTGTCTGTAAATTTAGCACACACCTGAGGAATTTCCCATCGCCAGCTAGCGGATGGTCTCCAGCTGGTGGCGCGAAGTCAACCATAAACCCGCGACGGACTAGCTTTTGCACTACTTCTTCGGTTATTTTGCTGTTTCGCTTGCTTCGTTCTTCCTCGTCAATTTGTTTACCCTCAATTTCCTGGCCACGGCGGAAGACGGGTTGTTTGTTAGGAGCATAGTAGAAACAAACCTGGAGACAGGGGGGTGGGTTCTCGCTGATGAGGAGCAAGTTTGGGCAATCAGACACGGCAGCTGCAAGGTAAGCGGCCAGATTACAGGCGGAATCAATTTGACGTTCATACCCCTCCGAGCCATAGTAAGTCCAACTCAAAAAGAGCTTTAGTGAGTCGGCTCGGCGGCCACACTGCAATGTCAAATCAGCCAGATCCCAGACTTCGGGAGGCTCGCACTCCAGTTTGGGTATAGTTGCATTGCCATTCACGTCGGCGGCTGAATAATCGTTATGGAACAGATAACCCGCTGGTAGAGTATTTGCACGGTGGAATTTGGTCATATCTGCACCCAGTAGGAATGAGCAAGTCACTGGTACACCTAGCATTTTGTGCGGGTTAACCGTGATGCTGTCTGCCAGATGTGCGCCGGCAAGTTTTGCTCTTTGCTTTCTAGAGAATGCAAATGAACCTCCCCAGGAAGCGTCAACATGAAACCAAAGGTTGTGGTTCCGACAAATGGTCGCAATTTGCTCCAAGGGATCAAATGATCCGAGAACTGTCGTCCCAGCAGTGGCATTAACGTAGAACGGTGTCATGCCCTCGCTCTTTGCTTTGACAATCAGATCCTCTAGAGATTTGGGGATCATTTGGCCTTTTCGGTCGACTGGCACGTTCCAAACAGCATTACTTCCAAACCCGAGCATCTGCGCTGCCTTTTCTACAGAATAATGCCCGTGTGCACTAGAAAATAAAACAAATCTGTATCCGTAATTGCCGTCTTCTTGGTCTCTGGGAAAAGGACATTTCGAGCGATGACTATGGAGGTGGTATTGGAAGCTGAGCCTCCCTGAGCCGATATGCCTCCGGCCCGAGGCCCATTCAAATCAAAAAGTGCTGCCAGTTGCTTTGCAGTATACTTTTCAATAACTGTAAGTGCAGGGGACACTGGATATACATGAACATTTGTATTCAGCGAAGCGATAATCAATTCGGCTGCGAGACCCGGAGCATTGGTGGATGCATACAGTTTGTCCATAAACCCTTGGTGCCATGTGTTTACCGAGTACTGTAGCAGCTGGTCGAGTATTCGAAGGAGGCCGTCCTGACCTTGGCCGGAAGAAGGAATTTCGAGATTCAGAGCGGCTTGCAGCTCGTCTGGTTTCATGGGCTGAACCAATGCCGACCTGTGTGTTGGGGCGTCCTCAACTTTTGCAGAGCTAAAGTCATCTTGATCTGCAGATCGGATAAAGGCTATGAGGCGCTCTTGGACAGCACTTAGTAACTACATTAGAAGCATTTAACAGCGATCAGTTAACTGCTTTACAATATGACTTAACGCCGAATATGATTCGGCTCAGAGAGGAGGATCGGGTTTGTCTATTATTGATGATAAGGCGGCTTGCTTCACTTACATTTCGTACTTCCTCACTTTGCTCTAGGCATTGATTCCCTGGAGTCGCTGGAGGGTTATTCGAAGACATATTGTAGGTGAGTTTTGCAAAACGGCGTATCTATCAATTCTAGCCTCCATCTTGTGGGGTAGTTGGGACAATAAATAGCCGGCAAAAAAATAACAAGGTTTGACTATGAAAAATCGATGGACACGAGTCCGGCATGATAATTTTGCCGCACTAAAGTTGAACCGGGGAGTTGAACATGGTTAGAAAAAAATCATTTATTCAATCATGCCATGAGTTGATTCATATCCTCTTGTGTAAGTTTTTCCGAACCTGTCTTGTAAGCATGTTCAAATTTGCAATTAGAAATAAGCTATCACTACATTCATGAACTTAGATACTGAACACATTCTTCAAAAAGATTGCGCTTAATAGATAGCTGACACTTACGCAGCGTACCTTGTGATACTTATTATTTTTATGATCCCAGATTTATTCAGCAAAAAATACTCTGATTACAAACAAAAATATAAATAAATGAATAATCAAGATTTGATTTTTCTCATATTTTTTTTAGTATTAATTAAGAGTGAAAAGTAACACTCTTTAAATTAAATAAAATAAAAAGTAGCTCTATTTTATTTATTCTTTTTAAATAGTTAAAAACTTCATTTAAAAAAGAATAAACTAACTATTAAATCTATTTAATATATTTTATAAAATAAGTAAATATTACTATTTTAATTAAATTTTAATAATAATAATTTTTTCTTTAAATGAAGTTTTAACAGTAGTTACAGTCAGTACTTATAAAAAATAAATTAAATAAAAAATATTAATTAATTTATTTATTAATTAATTAAAATAAATATATTTTCTGAATAAGTATATTATAAATTAAATTAACTGTATATAAAAGAAATATTACACTGTATATTAAATAAACTTTAAATAGTTTATTCTTATTAATAAAGTTTTATATAAAGCTATTTTTTATTTTACTTAATTAAAAAGTTTCACTTTTCACTTTAATTAATATTAAAAATACTAGAAAAATCAAATTTTAATTATTTAATTATTTTTATATTATCTGTATTTTTATTTACAATTATTGAATTAATGTATATTTTACTGAATAAGTGTATTTTTGACTGAAATATGTGACTGTCACTGACTGTGTACAGAGAATTTAAGATGTAACTTTGTTACTATAAAGTATTTTCATCCCCTCTTTTAATCAGAGTTTTAAGAGAGATTAATGTCTCTGGCACCTGAATAACCAGCTACAGCTTAACTAAAGCTAGTGTAAAATTCCAGGGGCTTGAGAATGAAATGGTAACAATAGTATTATAGCTTAAATTCTTAGCACTAATCAAAACTTTAATCCTCCCTACATGTACTCTGTACTGTACATACATGTACTGCACCATGCAATGCACCAGAACAGGCCCTTCTGCGTATAACCGGGCAACTACTGCGTAGATGATTTGTAACTGGTTACCATGGTTAGCGAATGAGATTTTCATTTTCTATATCTTCTAGGCAGAACTCAAGTTGAACCCATTGGCTCAAAGTGATGTCATACTTATCCCTCCCGACTCCCAGGCCGCTCACCACCAAAGATAGCGAGGTTCTCTACCTAATAGAATATGGGACACGTGACTGCAGTCCGGAGCAACATTTTTCTCGGGTTTTTTAGAACGTTGCAGATATCTTTTTCGGTGTGCTGGTGTTTGACTTTTCAGCAAATCGAGCTCTCGCTAAATCAAGGTTTGATTTCGGAGGCTGTCGGTTCTCGGAGTTACTCGGATTTACGCTCTCTAGGCCTTTAGCTACTGCAATCCAGTGGCCTCTCCTCCTTTTGTATAAATCCATTGACCAATTCTTCCATACAGCTCGTCCGACAAATGAGTCACGAAGGGGTCGTTCGTTTGCCAAGAGCTCTTCGGCGAATCGCTGTTTGATAAAAATTAAATTCTCCGTCGCCGACCAGACAGCATCGACAACATGCGATCCGCTCGAATCCAGAGCGAGTTCAGCCATCTTTCCTGAAAATCTCGAGGTTATTTGACGGCGGAACTGAATAGTAGAAGTTGGGAGCGTTAATGCGTCCTGAAGGACGTGGGATGCAACTGGGTCCTTAGCAATTGCTATTAAAGTCTCCAGCGTAACTGCGAGAAGACTTGATTGTATTAGTTCGCTGAGGGGCCCGGGAGCCTTAAGCATGGTCTGGGCAAGAAGAGAACCATGTAACTGTTCTGGAGTCGAGTTTTTAGAGGACCGCTTTGTATCGTCGTTTTCTTCGTTGAGGTGATGGAGTTTTAGGACGTTATTAATCCTTGCGATAGGGTCTGTGCCAAAGGCCAACAAAAGAGAATCTGCTAGCGGCCTTAGGTCTACACCACGGATGACCCCTCGCTCAATCAACGTTTTAATAACGGTAAACCTTGAGCGTTTCACCAAGGACAGAACTTCCGGCAAAATCAAGTCCATGGAGCTCTTCAGATCTTCTTTGCTCAGTCTTTCCAAAATCCGAGCTACTACATGTCCTGCGATTTCGTTCCTTGATAGCGATCCAATGCGTTCCAGCACAAGGGCCTTGTAGAATGTCTTGAAAAACTTTCCCGGAGCTAATTGTACCATTGTTTCCAATAACCGCGAACCAACGGGGTCATAAAAGAGGCCCTTTATGAATGCCGCACTCTCACTGCCCTCTTCCAGGTTCTCATCCGGGACAAGTCTTCGAAAAACCGAGTCTGGATCCCTAGCTTTTGATTTCCCCAAATGGGTGAGCTCGACTGAGAGGAGGACCTGTAGAACGGGATTTCCAACAGGATGGGTCGCCAGTGCTCGTAGATAGGTATTATCAAGTCCAGTAACCAAATCATTCATCATTTTCTCCAAGGCAGCGTTGAATGAGGGCGGAACAGCTCGCCTATCTGACGCCGACTTATCGCGTTGTGTCACTTTGGGTTTATCCAAGTTCTCCTTTTTGCGACTCGCGATGACGGTTGCTTTAGACGGGTTGTCTAGTTGCTCGCCAGCTAGTATCAACAGAAGTACCCTTATTGTATGCGATGCGAACCTTTCGGTTAACAAATAGCCCCAGTTTCCCTCCAGCTCAGAAAGTACAGCCAGGAATAAATCCTCGAGTCGTAAATTCGCGCTTGAATCTTCGCACTCATTGTCGTTCTTCTCGGCAGAATTTTTCTTCATTTCCAGCGTCACATATGGTGCAGCTCGAAGGAACAAGCTCTCGCAACAGTGGCTCGCGAATCGATGTTGGACGAGATTGAGGAATTGGCCGACAAATTTGTTAAACAAGGATTTTATCTGACTAACAGTAGAGGCCGATATTAATTTTTCCATTAACCTCGAACATGACTGGCTGCAGGCAATTTTTAATTCCTTCCCGTCGGCCTCCTCATAAACTCTTTCTATGAAAATGCTCTTTTCTTCCTCGGTCTCAAACTGGTTAAGTTCGAGGAGCCCACTTGCGTGGGAGAAGTATTCCTGTTCGTCCGGGTCGAGAAGGCCGTAGAATGGCGTGTCCATGGAGCTCGCCGGCTCCTCCTCAAGTGGAATATAGTCATCTCCAATTTTTGCTTGGCTATGCAAAGGATTAAAGTCATTGTCGCCTTCCGAGGCTTTCTGTCGTTTTGGCGCTGTGCGGTCTCCTACTTCATCATCGCGCTTTCGTTTGGCCTCCGCTCTCCGGCCTCGTTTTTGCCTTTCTCGAGGCATGGTAAAGCCCACGCTCTTGTAGGATTCGAATTAACCAAATACAAAGATAAAAACAAAAAGAACAAGAGTAACTGTGCGGATAAACAGAAAAAAATCCCGCGTACCTTTCCAGGATTTCACCCACGAGTAATTTTTTCCCTAGTGGTGGTTCGTCCAAGCGCCCCTGAGTAGCTTACGTTATCATAGGAACAAACAATGCAAACATGAGATCAAATCAAGCGGGAAAAGGGTAAGCTCAAAAGATCAGACCTATGTGATGAAAGGGCTTCAGAATATCAACTCGGAGTAAATACATGTACTATCGCAAAAACATAGTGATTGAATAGAGTTAAATTAGCTAACCTACCTCTCATATCTCATATCGGGGTCTGTACAGACAATATATTACAGGATAAATTTCGCTTCATAGCACAACAGCAATTAAAGTTGATCAAACACCAGAATACACTGCAGTGACATATCTCCCGCACTCGACTCGCTGCTCCAGGCTCACTGTTCTCCCATCCAATTGAACAGTGCGGCGAGGCGTAATTTGGAGTCTACTGTCCTCTCGCTGATGTTCGCGGGGAACAACATCGGCAGGAGGGCGGATGTGCGTGGGGGACGCAATATTATTTCTCTTCCCCGTGCCTAATTGATAGAATTCATTCCCACCCCACCAGAAAACGTCTGAGCCCCAATTGGTGTCTGTTTGGGGGCCGTCCTTCGAAGCAGAAACATTGGTTAAGTTTCCCAGTACAGCAGCGGCATGGGTTGCTCCGACAGAAATACGGCTTATCCCTATGGGGACAACCTTTTGCGCGGTATCGCTGTACTCAAACAAGCCACTAAGAGTCTTTATTTTTGTAGGTTTGTCTTGGGCATGAGTCCACTTCCCAGTCCCAAGGGCACCAAACAACCCTTTCCCGCAGCTCCAGACATCCGTTGTGACTCGGCCAAGGTCCCTAACGGTGGTCGGAACTTCCATCGGGCTAAGTATCCTTTTGGCGCTGACGGTGAAAAAGCTGTTTGTGCCTCCGGCAGCAATACTTGATGCTTTAACTTCATAGCCATCGGCGGGGTAGAGATTGCCGAGAGGAAGCATTGTTGGGGTATCAATGGAAGAAGAGGCGACATTGGTTTGTAGCCCTAGCTGACCCGAAGCATTGTCGCCGAACACGAAGACTTGTCCAGCTTTATCAAGCGCCAGAGAATGGTAATCTCCAGCTGCGATATTTGTAATCCGGACCCCGCGCAACTCGCTAACTTCATGACACAAGTCATATGGTCCCTTAGGCCGATTGTTCCACGTCAGGCCAGGAATTCCGAGTTGACCGCGGGAAGGAAAATGTTCCGTGCCGATAGCAGCAGAAAATATACGTCCAGAAGTCGTTAATAAAAGTACATGTTCGAGGCCGCCACTGATCGCGGTAACCTTTTCGCCCAACCCAAGCTGGGGTTGCAGAGGGCGATAACTCAATTCAGCGCGCGTTCGCCAGAATGGAATCCAGGAGTTTTCGGAAGGTTTCAACCCATTCTCTTGATCGGATTTTGATACGGGCAGTGAATAAACGTTTCCGCCGGAGGATAGCGCAATGATCCTGTTTGACGAAATACAAAGTGACACGAGATTTTTGCCCTTGAGTGTCTTCGTTGGTTTGTAATCTGTTTTCGAATAGCCTTTGCCCCATTGGATCAAATCTCCGTTTTCCGTGATGGCGGCACCAAAATTCTGATCAAGCTTAACATCACGAAGAACCATACCATCGAAGTATGGTATTCTTCTTGGGGTCTTCACGACGAATTCATTCGAGTCCGGGTTTGCGACTAACCCTGTATTCGAACCCCATGCATACAGCCCTGGCCGCTCCCAACTCCTCTTCACCTGGACATGCTGGGGGCTTAGTGACTCCCGGTTTTCCTCCGCTGATAGATTCTGCCTGGTCTTGGCCTCCTGCACAATGACTTCTGGTTGTAGATACCGCGATTTTTCTCCAAGACTTCCCGGTCTATCCCTGATGTAGTAATATCCAAAGGATATAACAGCCGTCAACCCTGCCACGGCAATGTAAGAACGAATACGTGGTGGCACCCGAGGCTCTTTCTGGGACTGCAGAGGCCCGGCGGTAGAGTAAGGGCGTAATCGTGGGGCAAAAAGAGGCGATCTTTTAGACAGGGCCGAAAAGCGCTGCGAGGCAAGTCGCTTACTCCCTCGAGTAAACGACATTATGCGTGTTTTCCGGATGCTTCCCCATCCATCGAGTGATGACCGGGGTTTTATGGGCTTTGCGATAACCGGATGCAAATCGTGGAGTCCGGTGTATACAGAAAACTTGACCTCGCTAAGTGCGCCACTTGACCTTGTTACATAATCATGACCCTGACCTCGCACAATACAGTAATAATCAGTTGATAATTGACTTTCAATCTTTCAATTCACTCATTCATTCAGCTCATCAATCAATCAAAGCATGTATAGCTGATTCATAATCAATTTAATAAACTGTCACGCTCCCGGCCGCGCCAAGGCCCCGTTGCGGTTCCACACGGCCCATCGATCCCATGCGGATGATTCCATCCCGTCTGAACTGGTTTCCAACCACCCTATGACATCATTTGGATATATCATAGGAAGATCCGATTGATGGATATGAGAACCCCACTTCTATATGAGGTCAGCAGATTACTCTTCCTTGATAATGAGATGCTGCTGAGGTATTACTTCAGCTATTCTTACTTATGAAATAAGAGAAAAGTATTCACTCATTATCTATATAGAATAGCTAGATGCTGACTTCTTATTAAAGAAGTCAGTGATTTGTTTTTCTTCTACTGAAATATATATAAGAGTTACTGTATATCTCATATAATCTTCTTAGTATACTAAGTATCACATCTGTGATATTCTTACAATAACTCTATAGTCTATAAGCTTATTATTCAAATAAAATAGTTAAGCTTACTTATATAACTTCTTAAATAACTATCTCTATATAATATCACTGACTAGTCACTGCTTTGACTCTATTATATTATAATTTGAATTACTTAATCTGATTATAAGTTTGAATCAGTTAAGTTTTAACAGACTGATATAATCTTATATATTTATATTAAAACTGATCTGATCTCACTCTCTGAAGAAAATACTATATTATTCTTTAAAGTATGTACATCTCTATTCTGATAGAAATCTGAGATTTCTAAATCTGCTGTATATTTTAATATAGACTTTTTAATTACTCTGTTACTACTGCAGCCTCTATACATCTATATCTATTATAAAGATAGAGAGATTAAAATCAGAGATTTTCTAAGATATAAGAGAAATATCTTATCTGAATTTCACAGCTTTATCTGTATTCTTGAACAGAAATTTCACCTTAATCTGAGTCAGTATAATACTTATAAGATATAAGTAATATATGCTGTCAATCTTCTTGAAGACATCTCTGTGACTACTTGAGTTATTAAGAAGAGAGAGCTTGAGTGTATTAATACTATTATAATTTAAGAAGAATTTAAGAACTTTCTACTGAATTAAATTAAAGACTACTATAACTGCAGCTTTATAATAGTACAGTGATTTAACTTATTATATTAATAAGATAATAAGAATTCTTCTAATTTCAATATAAGATTTGAAGAATGTTAAGAGAAATTAACTAATAATTTAAATTAATTAAAAATACAGCTTTATCTTACAAAGCTGACTTATAAGATA
The DNA here is from genome assembly GCF_000003855.2 of Blastomyces gilchristii SLH14081. Lineage (NCBI taxonomy): Eukaryota > Fungi > Ascomycota > Eurotiomycetes > Onygenales > Ajellomycetaceae > Blastomyces > Blastomyces gilchristii. The sequence goes on from NW_003101679.1 coordinate 1,861,413, forward strand.
TGAATAATAATATTATAATATCAGAGTTTATTAATTAATTATACTGAGCTTATTAATCTGACTTCTTAGATCTATTTAAATAATTAATTCTCTGAGAAAAAGATTAATAAGATCTTTTCTAAGTAATTAATAATAGAATCTAAACAGTACTATGATATTATTATTATTATTATTATTATTATTATTATTCTTCAATTATAGATGTATGCAGTCAGAGACTATGACATTTACCTGAGAATCTTTAGTTCTCAGGGTTTTTCCTATATCTATAGAGTCAACTATTATACATTTATCAATTTCAAATATGTAAAATCAGAAAATTCCAGCTCAGAATACAAAAACTGTTTACAAATTGCAGTATTTCAACACCTTCTGATAGTTTGAAACCATTTGAAAATATTATGACAAAAGAAAAGAGAACATAGTCTTAAAGATAGACACATTAAATAGGTAGAGAAAAGAACAGAAGGAAACAAGTACAGTAAAGAGAGACTATAACAAAACAAAATTATTAAAAGATGATATATAGCTGTTTTAACAGACTATATCTAGTCAATTTCCACCTCTTCATATTCAGATACTTCTGAATTCAGCCATTTTCTTGTAGCTGCTCTAGTTTCTGATAGAAAGTCTATTAAGTATTTAGTTCCTGTCTCAGTTGAGAATAAGAACCTCATATTTAATTGATTTAAATCATACTTCTTCTTTAATCTGACTCTGAGACTATTGTATAATGCACAATGCATTACAATATGCTCAGGATTTTCATTCACATTGCAGAATGAGTACTCTGTTGAATCAAATCTATCATCAAATCTTTGTATATAAGATTTGAAATAATCATGTCCTAGTTTCAGCTGAATTATAGATGAGAATATTTTCTTTTTACATTTAATTGAACAAGATTTCCACTTTGGTTTTGTCTCAAATCTTGAATAATGTATACTCTTCTTTTGTTTCTGTCAGCTTTCATTTCACTTGTTTAAACAAGATTCTTTTATCTTTCTCTTTATGAAAGACCAGGACACTGTTTTTTAAATAGATCTGCTTAATTCTGAACCCTTTTTTGCAGCTGAATCAGTCAATTCATTGTTATGAATATTCATATAAGCAGGAACTCAATGTAGATGAATTATCAGTTTTGATATTCTTCTCTTTTGAATTTTCAAAACAGAGTTTAAAATCAGTTCAAGATTCATTTGATCATTATGAATCTGACTATTTCTAAGTCTTTTTAAAGCAGCTTGACTATCAGAGAATATTCATGTCTCTTTCAAATCATTTCCTCTTTTATAAGATTTTATTTCAATGAGTTTGAAAGCTTTCACTATTGTAAATAGTTCAGTATCAAAGACTTCAGATTCACAGTCTAAATTCCAGAAATCTGAGATAAAATTAATATTATCTTCAGTATAAGCAATGCCTGCGCCTAATCTATTCAAATTCTCATTTTTTGAGCCATCTGAGTAGATCAGAATAGAGTCTTTTATATTAATTGTAGAGATCTTCTTCAAATGCTGTTCATATTCTCTCTCTTTAGATAGTTCACTTATTTGTAAGTCTATGAGAGATTCCAGCTTTTCTCTTCAGAGAGATATCTTCTCATAATCAATTTTCTCAACATTTAATGAAGAAAATTGATTCTTAATAAGTGAACATAGTCTATACAGTTGAGAGGGCATTTTCTTTAAAGTATTATTCTCATTTCAATCAAGAAATCTATTTCAATCCAGTTCATTTCCTGAGTTAACTGATGAAAATGAAGAAGAGACTCTTTCTCTAATTATATGATTTAAGCTCATCTTCATGACTCTCAGAGCATAGTTCATACAGGCCTTTTCAAATCAAATAGCAGGAGGTGAAATTGAAGCTTCAATTTCCATTGCTTTAATAGAAGATGACTTGAATGCATTCAGAATTCTTCTCAAAGCTCTGTTTTGTAGACTTTGAAAGAGTTCAGTGAAGTTTTCTTGATTGTTTCATTAAACTTGAACTTCATAATCAGCTACTGAGATAATACAGGCTATGTATAACTGTCTCATAGCCTGAAAGAATAGACCTCTCTCAGTATTTGATAGTCTGATTATACTATTCAGTAGTCTCTCTGTCTTGATGATTCTTTGTTGAATATGATATTTAAAATTCAGCTTGGAGTTTAACCATACTCCTAGCCATTTGACATTTAAACCGGGTTTAATCTCTTTATTCAAAAGAGTTAGACTTAGTTCTTTCTCATTAAACCTGGGAAAAAAGTGAATTAACTCAGTTTTATTCATATCAAATTGAATTAGATTGATATCTGCTCTAACAAAGATTTTCTTTACTGCTTTCTCAATCACTTCTAAGTTCTCTTTGATTGTCTTTGAACTGTAGAGTAGATCAATATCATCTACATAACTTGAAGATCTCACTATTTTCATCTCTCTATTCTTGAATAGATATGCAGTGTATATTGCAAATAAAACAGGTGAGATTGGAGATTCTTGTGATACTTCTATTTTTATCTCAGTTTTATCTTGTTTTCTTCCATCAAAGAATAGTTGTATAATTCTTTTAGACATGAAACAATTGACTCATTTTATTAGAGAAAGTGACAGTTTTAACATCTTCAAAGTTTGAATCATCTTAGACTTTGATACATGATCAAATGCATCTTTTATATCAATAAAAACTGCAGTTGAGACCAGATCTTCATACTTTGCTACTTGAACATCATGAACAACTGAGAGAACAGTATCAATTGCAGAACATTGTTTTCTATCTCTCATTTGTTCATTAAATAGAAGAGAATCACTAATAGAGCTTATAAAAGATAATCTAGTAGCTATTATCTTTTCTAGAATTTTTTCTAAACAGTTCAACAGAGATATTACTCTATATAACTTAGGAATTGAAGTCTTTCTATTAGGTTTTACAAGGATTACTTCAGTAGCTTCTCTCCAGCATTCAGAATGATAACCATTTTTTAAGAGATTGAAAAAGAGCTCAAAATATTCATTCTTTAAGTAGGAATATGTGTTTTGAATAATTGAGTGATTAATTGAATCAGGCCCTGCAGCAGTTTTAATTGAACTTGAGAATATTGCTGACTCTAGTTCATCATATGTAAGCTCAGGTCATTCCCAGTTATTTTCATCAATATATTCATGAAATGACATATTCTCCTCTTCTAAATGTGATGATGAGTTTTGAAAGAGAATTCTCATAAAAGCTTGATATTTTTTCTCAAAAGAATTTACTGTATATAATTCATTCTGAAATTCATATTCTAAGGTTGAAAGCTTTGCTACACTTCTTGTTTTAGTATAGTTGAAGGCTTTGAAAACTTCTTTTTCTTATGCTTCTTTAAGAAATTTGTTCCAGCAATCTGTTTTGGCTTTTTTAATATCTGAAAAATATTCATTTCAAATAGCTTTGAACTCTTCATCAGATATTAAGTGATTCTTTCAATCTCTCTTAGCAGTGACTAATTGCTTTCTTTTAGAAGTAATATTCTCATTTCACCAAGATTTGAAATACTCAGAAGACTTTTTCTTTGGAATATTTTCTTCAATACTTGTTAGAAGAATAGATGTAATCAGCTTTGCTCTATTCTCAAGCATTTCATTTGATATATCTTGACTTTGATTTCAATAGAGCTTATTCTGTCTTTCAGATTTCAGCTGTTTTACTCTTTCTTCAACTGCTTTTCAATCAGCTTTTTCAAAGTTATACTGATTAGAGAGAAGAGGATTTTCACTTCTTTGTTTTTCACTCAGTTCAATATCAAATTGAATGATCTCATGATCTGATCCTGAGGTTTCATTTGAATCAATAAATCAGTTTATAAGTCTTTTTTCAATTAGATTTTGTGATATGAAAGTTAGATCTATAATAGATTTCTGTTTCATGTCTTTTCTAAAGAATGTTTGTTGATCAGACTTGTTAACTAAATCTATTAAATGCTCAAAAGTTCATTCAATCAGTTTATCTGCTCTTACTGCTCTTATACACTCTGAGTTTCATCAGAGATGATGTGCATTGAAGTCTTCTGCAATTATAGAGTTTTTTAAGAGAGTTATATTCAAAAATCCTCTATCAATTGTCCAGGTATTATTGTTTTCTTTCAATGATTTTTCATTATAGATATTTATAAGTTGAATAGTATCAAACTCATTATCTTTATCTATAATATCACTCACTAGAATGTCAGAGTCAGATATGATATCAAATCTCAGATTAAATTGATATCTTGATCTTTTTCTTCTATAGATTACTACTCTTGATTTTATCTCAGATTTTTCAGGAAGAAAGCAGTAATAGCTTGAATGAGAAATGATATACTTTTACTCAGTATCAAAATTTGGTTCTTGAAGAAGTACAAAGTCAACTTTTTATTCAAATACAATCTGAAGACAAGAATAAATGCAATTTAAGTTTCTATTCACATTATTTTGAATAAATGTGATTTTTGAAGAGTTTTTAAACTTTTTTTGTTGTTTTTGTTGTACATTCATACTAAAAGAGAGTGAAGATATAGTAGAATCTAATCACTATCATCAGATAGTAGATTATAACTATTTTGAAAAGCAGGAATCTCAACTGCTTGCATTCTATCTAGTTTATTATCAGAGTCATTTCTCAATTCTCTAATCTTAACAGGTGTTTGAGAATTCAAATTCTGTTTACATTTAGCTGGAGAATTGGAGTTTGAAGACCTAGATAGTTGAGAGTTTCTTCTTTTTAAGCTTGCAGTTGTGAATTTACTAGCTTGACTTTTCTCTTCAGTTTTAGATTCACTTTGAGCTTCATCTTTTCTCCAGTTCTTCTGAGTTCTTGAAGTAAATACACATTCTTTTGAGCTAGATGCATGTTTTTCTTTGCAATTGAAGCACTTAAGCAGAGTATGTTAACATATTTCATCTCTTTTTGAGCATGTTTCACATTTATACTCACTAGTTTTGTGATCTCTAGCACAGAATGCGCATTTTGAGTCTCTGAAATAAGAGATTGTAAAGTGTTCATATCTTTGACAGTTTGAACACTGTGTTTGAGCTTTGAGATTCATTCTTGAATCTTTGTATTCATGAACTCTCATTTTCAAACCTGCTACTCTTACTTCAGAGATTCTTGATTGTTCAAGTGTCTTTGTATATACTAGAACAGAGGCATTTCTTCTGCTCTGTCTGAACTCAATTGAATTAAGTCATACAGACTCTTTTCTCAGTTGAATAGAATTGTATTCTTCTAATTCATTTTTGAGAAGCAGCATTTCTTCCTCACAGTCAAAAATTTCAACTGAAATATCATGAAGAATGAATTTATCTCACTTTTCATCTCTTTCAGATAGAATTGTTGTATTCAGTAGAGATTCTATTACTGATTTTCAGAGATTCTTATTCTGAATGAGGAATTCTGCACTGAATTCAGACATTGTAGTCAAAATAATAGAGTTTTCAAAGAAAGATGACTCAATTAAAGCTATGACTGGTTTTTGAACTTCAATATCAGTCATTAACTGAGAAAAGAACTGCTGATTAATTTCATTTCTAATTCTGAAAATGAGATTTGAGTTTAGCTTGTTTTTTTGCAAGCTCTCCTGATTTGAGACTTTGAGAATAAGTCTTCTGTTTCTGAAGATTTGAAAGTTCTTCTCTTTTTACATTTCTTTTTTTTCCTTTCTATGAACAGAGATCTGAGAAATATTCTTCTCAGTTTTCTCAGAATTTTGAGCAGATTTTGAACTAGCAGGTTTGAAGACAGCAGATTCTGCTACTTGAGCATATGTTTTCTTCTGATTTGAAGAAGAAGATGAAGAAGTAGAAGATGAAAAAGAGTCAGTGACTGTACTGAAAGAATTCAATGTTTTTTGAATTGTGTTTGAAATTCCAAGTTTGAACTTGATCACTTCTTGTAGTTGTCTAGCCTGAGTATGAAGAATTAACAGAACTTCTTCATTCTTCTCACTCAGACACTGTTTTCCAAGAATTTTGCTTGCTTTTTCCAGTTCCTGTATTTCAAGAACTTGTTATTTCTCTATTTCTTCCTTCTTTCTTCTCTTTAGAATTTCAATCTCAGAAATGGCATCTGGGAAAACATCTTTTTTCACATCAACTGAGTGTACTCTTGAACTCATTTTACTCACTGAATGAAAAGTTGATCAGACTGTTTCAATTGAGAGATTTATCAGTTTATTTTCAAATGAAAAGTTGGTCAGACTGTTTCAATTGAGAGGTTTATTAATCTATTTTCAAATGAAAAGTTGATCAGACTGTTTCAGTTGAGAGATTTATTAGTCTATTTTCAATTGAAAAGTTGGTCAGACTGTTTCAAAAGAAGAATGAAAGACTTTTGTGTATAAAACACCTGATTTTTTTTTTCACACTAGTTCAGTAACTAGGTTAGATTTTTGAAGAGAATCTAATAAACTAAAAGTGATTTTTAAGATAAATCAATAAAATCTTTACAAACTCTTTCTTGGGATACAGTGAGGAAAAGTATGATATCAATTGATAATAAATCAGATAATATGACAGTTTTTGAGAGAAAAACTGACAAAAAATAAGTCAATTTTTTGCAGAGAAATTGATTAAAACTATTTAATTTTATTCTAAATCATTCAATTCTTCTCACACAACAAGTATGCAACTCAAATCAGTTAATAAAGAGTGTAAAAGAGAATTAAGTATTAATGAAAGCTCTTCAGTCACTGAAAAAGTAATTCTTACTTAAAAGAATATGAAATTATGATAGAAAACAACTCTGTTTTTAATTCTTTGTAAGAATATTGTATAAAACTCAGAGAAAAACACCTTACTTTTTCAAGAGAAGTAAAAAACTATTTCTAAGATCTTTTTTTTTTGCATTAACTGCTGCAGAAGAATGAGATAGAAACTGCTAAGATATGCACTACTGTATACTCTTTATCAAGACTTTCCCTCTTCAGAGTCTTGATATTATAGAGAATATAAGTCTGTTTCTATATAATAATGTAAATATTGTCAGCAGAATGTAGAGAAACTGGTTATTTATATCTTAAAATAGAAGACTTTGTTAATGATTATATTAATATAGAGTTAATTCTCAAATTCAATAGAAATCTAGTGTTGCTGTTCTCAATTTCTTACAGAATCTATTGAATATTGAGATATTAAAACTAGATTTAATATATCTCACTGTGCAGGGATCAAAGGCTCAGTCAGATCTTAGAATATACTGATTTTATAGTTGTTGGTGTGCTGTTGACTCATTATTCACTGATTATGTATTGAATGCTGTTGCTGAGGTATCTTTTTGTATCATTCTGCTGAGAATGGGCCAGATTGAGAGGGGTAGTACAAGGGTGAGACTTGGTGTTGAAGTCTAGATACACAGGCGACGGACCGTGGAGGTTGCACTTCAGAAGAGTCTGTTGATTATGTGCTTGATATTATTGCTGAGGTATCTTTTTGTATTTTTCTGCCGGGGATGGGCCAGATTGGGAAGGGCGGTACGAGGGTGAGACTTGGCGTTGGTGTTTTGGAACATCAAAGATGGACAGGGTTTTCGCGGAGGTCGCTCCTCAGATATCTCCACAACTACAGGTCGGGGATCTTCCAAAATCGAGAAGATTGGTGCATATGGCTAGGTCACTTCACCTTACAATTTGTATGGCACTCTGGCCCGGGGTTGTGGTGTGGTAGGGGAGAACGGGGGATAATCCCACACAGGAGCTTCGAACAACGTCCGGTTCATGTTTGGCTGGATAACTCCACCACCACACAGGGTATGCGGTCGGCGATGGGGTCAGAATGCTCGTATGATCGAGGGCTTTTCGATGGATCTATCGGCGGGTTCTTATTCGAAAAATCGAGCGAGTTCGTGGTGGAGCGGTTGTATATAATACCATAAGAAGCTGAACAAGAGAAGAAATTAAAAAGATGAACAGTACTATGATAACTTCAGTGTAAAGAAAGTAAAGAAGAATTTCAAGTATTTTAATTCTTCACTCACTGTGAAGAAATGTTAAAAAAGATTTAATAAAGATCTCTATTTCAACTGTGAAGCTGATAATTACTATATTAGTAATTATAAGAAGCTGAAGAAGAGAAGAAACTAAGAAGATATCTTCTTAAAGTTAACTTCTCTTCTGATAAATGTACTCATGAAAGATAAAGAAGAGAAAGAAATATAGAATTAATAATTCTTATATCTCTGAGTTTATGTTACAATTATAATATATACTTCAAATAAGAAGATATTAGTGAGATATCTACTCAACTTCAGAGTGAATACTAACTTTATATTCTATTTCTTTTCTTTAATGAAGAGTTAAAAGAAGATAGATCTGTCAGACTATATAAAATTTACTGATAAAATGAAATATCATCATTTTAACATAATTTAAGCAAAGTATATAATCACAGATTTCAAAGAAATCTTCAAGAAAAGCAGTCTGCTTCTTCATACAGTTAATATCATAGATAAGAATATCATTTTAGATCTTTTATAGTTAAGAGAAAACAATTCTCTCATTGACTGAGTTACTTAGATATGATAGTATTATCTTACTAATAAAGAGACAGTGATAAAGAAATCTGAAGAGTTTTATTGAAAGAATCTTAAGAAAAAGATTGAGTTAATATACTGTATAGCAGATGATTAAGACTTGAAAACAGATAAAGAAGCTATTATTCTTACTATAAGATTAGCAGCAGTATCTGTTATTAAAGATAAATATATATAACATCTTTTTACAGATTTTAAGAATATCTTTTCAGAAAGAGAAGCAGTGAAGTTTTCTAATATTAAGATATAATATAAGATTCATCTTAAAGACAGTGTAACAGTGCTGTACAGATCTCTTTATAACTTGTTTATAAAGAAATTAAATGTTCTGTACAAATATCTTGAAGAAGTGTAATCAAAGAACTGAATATATTTATTAAAGAGTTCAGCAGAGACATTTATACTCTTTATACTTAAGAAGAATAATAGACTATATCTATACATAGACTACAGAGATCTTAATAAGATGATGATTAAGAATCACTATTCATTACTACTAATTAACAAGATAATTGATTAATTATCTGAAGTAAAAATATTCTCAAAGATTAATATACAGAATATCTATCATAGAATCAGAGTTAATAAAGATAATATTTAAAAAACAGCTTTTTATATTAAGTATAGTAATTTTGAATATCTTGTTTTATCTTTTAATCTTTGTAATGCTTCAGTCATCTTTCAGATCTATATAAATAAAACACTGTAAGATTTTATTAATATCTTTTATATAGTATATCTGAATGACATTCTAATCTTCTTAAAACCAGAGAAAGAATATGATACTCATGTTCAAGAAGTGTTGAGTTACTTGAGACAGTATTAACTTTATATAAATACTGAAAAATACTCATTCTACATACAGAAGATTGATTTCTTAGATTATATTATTGAGATGAATAGCATTTTAATGAATAGAAGCTGAGTCTCTGTTATTAAGAACTGACTGATGCTGCAGATGTACTGTGAGATGTAGATATTTCTAGAATTTGTAAATTTCTACAGATAATTCATCTATATATATTCACAGATTACTGCTCTTCTTACAGATCTGTTAAAGAGAAGTGTGAAAGACAGAAAAATAAGATTATTTACTCTCACTCAAGACACTGTATAAATGTTTGTAGAATTGAAATAAGCTTTTATAGATATTATAATATTAAATCACTTTAACTCTGACTTACTCAGTTAGTATGAGACTGATGTATCTAAGAATGAAGTCTGTGAAATCTTTTCACAGTTGACACTGAAGATCTTTCAATATTGAAAGAATTAGAGAATAATCACTTCTGAGAAAACAGACAATAAATTATCTATAAGAGAAGACTTTTTTATAAAGTCTATAAGACACTGTGAATAAAGATTAGTGATCTTCTTCTTCAAGAAGTTATTACTCATGCAGAGAAGATATGATAATTATAATCAGAAGATATTAATAATTGTTGAATTCTTTAAGATTTGATAATATTATCTTCAGAGTAGTAAGTACTCAGTGTAAGTTCTCACTGATTATACAAATCTGTGTTACTTCTTAATAACAAAGAGCTTGATAGAATGTTAAGTCAGATAAGTGAAGCTGCTTTCAGAGTATAATTTCTATATCTGATATTATTCAGATTAGCTTAACTCTGCTAATATACTATTTAAATAATCTGATTATAATATTATTGATATGAAGAAGAATTCTATAAAAGAATCTCTGTCATCACTGTAGAAGAAGCTGACTGCAGAGAATTAAGATTCTCTGAAGCTTGAGAACAGTATCAGAAAGACAGCTATGTGATCTAGTATAGAAGATAAAAGAAAACTCAGATCTCTGTAGAGAACTGACACTGAAGATTATAAGCTTCTTATATTATATCTTACAATCATTGAATTAGTAAAGAATGAAACAGTCTACAATCTTTTAATCTGACTATTTTTGAAATTTATTAATAAGTTATAGAAGAGAGATATCTCTACTACAGCTTGAATTCAGAAGTTGAAGAAGAAAGAATTCAGTTTAAACTTGAAAGAGACAGACTCTGAGTAGAGTAATACTGCTAAGAAATCAAGTTACTGATAACTAGAAGAATATAAACTTCTACTGCTGAATAATTCAGTCTTTATCTCTTATAGTAGAGTGATGTATCAGGAGTTATTGAGAATTTATTATAATAATTCTTATATAAGACACTTCAGATTAGAGAAGACTGAGAAGCTTCTAAAATATAAATATATTTGAGACAAGCTTCAGACAGATGTCAAAGAGTATATTAAGACTTATAATATCTGTTAAAGAATAAAGATTCTGTAATATAAGTAATACAGTGAGTTGATATCACTGTCTGTTTCAAAGAGCTTATAATAGAATCTATTAATAAATTTCATAGTTGATCTGCTGAAGTTAATAAGAGTCAAAGAATATGACTTAATTTTAATCATTGTTAACTGCTTCATGAAGATGACTAGATATATCTCTACTTATAAAAAGATTAAAGTCTCTGAATTAACTGATCTATTTTTAGATACTATCATTTGTGATCACAGTGCTCTGAAATCATTAATAATAGATTAAGAATCCCTCTTCATCAGTAAATACTAATTGACTTTTTACTATTATCTTATAATAAGACATCTTCTCAGTACTGTATTTCATCTGCAGACAGATGATCAGACTGAATATTAGAATCAGATACTAAAATAGTATCTTTAAGTATTCTGTTTATATTATTAGAATGATTGACTCAAACATCTTCTAACTACTGAATTCATATATAATAATATAAAGAATGTAATCTTAAAGATATCTTCTTTCTATACTTATTATAAATATAATTCTTTATTACTCAGTGACATCACAGATGACATTTTAAAGAGAGAGATAGACAGTTAGAATGTTGAATAGATATAGAGAACAGAGTATCTCTCAGTGTCAGAAGTAAAAGTGAGATTGAAACTTTTAAATAAAATTCATAAGAAGATGATGAAAAGCATCTACTGAGCTCAAGTAGTAGATAAAATACTATAATTGAAAACATCTTTCAATGAAGTTCTTGATAGAGAATCAAGTGCTACTTTCAGTAAAGAATATCAAGACAATAAGACTGTGTAAGAAGCTCAGTGAGTGATAACTAGAATCTTTCTCCAGAGATATCAACCGCTCCACCACGAACTCGCTCGATTTTTCGAATAAGAACCCGCCGATAGATCCATCGAAAAGCCCTCGATCATACGAGCATTTTGACCCCATCGCTGACCGCATACCCCGTGTGGTGGTGGAGTTATCCAGCCAAACGTGAACCGGACGTTGTTCGAAGCTCCTGTGTGGGATTATCCCCCATTCTCCCCTATCACACCACAACCCCGGGCCAAATTGCCATACAAATTGTAAGGTGAAGAGACCTAGCCGTATGCACCAATCTTCTCGATTTTGGAAGATCCCCGATCTGTAGTTGTGGAGATATCTGAGGAGCGACCTCCGCGAAAACCCTGTCCATCTTTGATGTTCCAAAACACCAACGCCAAGTCCCACCCTCGTACCGCCCTTCCCAATCTGGCCCATCCTCAGCAGAAAAATACAAAAAGATACCTCGGCGATAATATCAAGCACATAATCAATGGACAACGAGTCAACAGCACACCAACAACTATAAAATCAGTATATCTCAAGATCTGACTGAGCCTTTGATCCCTGCACAGTGAGATATATTAAATCTAGTTTTAATATCTCAATATTCAATAGATTCTGCAAGGGATTGAGAACAGCAACACTAGATTTCTATTGAATTTGAGAATTAACTCTATATTGATATAATCATTGACAAAGTCTTCTATTTTGAGATATAAATAACCAGTTCCTCTACATTCTGCTGGCAATATTTACATTATCATATAGAAACAGACTTATATTCTCTATAATATCAAGACTCTGAAGAGAGAAAGTCTTGATAGAGAGTATACAGTAGTGCATATCTTAGCAGTTTCTATCTCATTCTTCTGCAGCAGTTAATGCAAAAAAAAAAAAAAAAGATCTTAGAAATAGTTTTTTACTTCTCTTAAAAAAGTAAGGTGTTTTTCTCTGGGTTTTACACAATATTCTTACAAAGAATTAAAAACAGAGTTGTTTTCTGTCATAATTTCATATTCTTTTAAGTAAGAATTACTTTTTCAGTGGCTGAAGAGCTTTTATTAATACTTAATTCTTTTTTACACTCTTTATTAACTGATTTGAGTTGCACACTTGTTGTGTGAGGAGAATTGAATAATTTAGAATAAAATTGAATAGTTTTAATCAATTTCTCTGCAAAAAATTGATTTATTTTTTGTCAGTTTTTCTCTCAAAAACTGTCATATTATCTGATTTACTATCAATTGATATCATACTTTTCCTCACTGTATCCCAAGAAAGAGATTGTAAAGATTTTATTAATTTATCTTAAAAATCAATTTTAGTTTATTAGATTCTCTTCAAAAATCTAACCTAGTTACTGAACTAGTGTGAAAAAAATCAGGTGTTTATACATAAAAGTCTGCTAGTCTTCTTTTGAAATAGTCTGACCAACTTTTCAATTGAAAACAGGCTTAGAAATCTCTTAATTGAAACAGTCTGATCAACTTTTCAATTCAAAAGAGTTTAATAAATATCTCAATTGAATTAGTCTGACCAACTTTTCATTGAGTAAGAACAATGAGTTCAAAAGTACACTCAGTTAATGTGGAAAAAGATGCTTTCTCAAATGCTATTTCTGAGATTGAAATTCTGAAGAGAAGAAAGAAAGAAGAAATAGAGAAATAACAAGTTCTTGAAATACAGAAACTTGAAAAAGCAAGTAAAATTCTTGGAAAGCAGTGTCTGAGTGAGATGAATGAAGAAGTTCTGTTAATTCTTCATACTCAGGCTAGACAACTACAGAAAGTGATCAAGTTCAAACTTAGAATTTCAAACACAGTTCAAAAAACTTGGAAAAT
>NW_003101679.1:1874988-1948277 GCF_000003855.2 Blastomyces gilchristii SLH14081
ATCAGAAGAAAACATATGCTCAAGCAGCTGAATCTGCTGTCTCTAAACCTGCTGTCTCTAAATCTGCTATCTCAAAACCTGCTCAAAATTCTGAGAAAACTGAGAAGAATACTGCTCATACTTCTAGTGATAGAAGAGTGGAGAAAAAAATGCAAAAAGAGAAAAATCTTCAAATCTCCAGAAATAGAAGACTTATTCTCAAAGTCTCAAATCAGGACATATTGCAGAGAAATAAGCTAAACTCAAACCTCATTTTCAGAATTAGAAATGAAATCAATCAACAGTTCTTTTCTCAGTTAATGACTGATATTGAAGTTCAAAAACCAGTTATAGCTTCAATTGAGTCATTCTTCTTTGAAAACTTCATCATTCTGACTACAATGTCTGAATTCAGTGCTGAATTCCTTATTCAGAATGAGAATCTCTGAAAATCAGCAGTAGAATCTTTATTAAACACAACAATTCTATCTGAGAGAGATAAAAAGTGAGACAAATTCATTCTTCATAATATTTCAGTTGAAATTTTTGACTGTGAAGAAGGAATGCTACTTCTCAAAAATGAATTAGAAGAATACAACTCTATTCAACTGAGAAAGAAGCCTGTATGACTAAATTCAATTGAGTTCAGACAAAGCAGAAGAAATGCCTCTGTTCTAGTATATACAAAGATAATGAAACAGTCAAAGATCTCTGAAGTAAGAGTAGCAGGTTTGAAAATGAGAGTTCATGAATACAAAGACTCAAGAATAAATCTCAAAGCTCAAACACAGTGTTTAAACTGTTAAAGATATGAACACTTTGCAATCTCCTGTTTCAGAGACTCAAAATGTGTATTCTATGCCAGAGATTACAAAACTAGTGAGCATAAATGTGAAACATGCTCAAAAAGAGGTGAAATATATCAACACACTCTGCTTAAATGCTCTAATTGTAAAGAAAAACATGCATCTAGCTCAAAAGAATGTATGTTTGCTTCAAGAACTCAAAAGAACTGAAGAAAAGATGAAGCTCAGAGTAAATCTAGAAGTGAAGAGAATAGTCAAGTCAGTAAACTCATAACTGCAAGCTCAAAAAGAAGAAACTCTCAACTATCTAAGTCTTCAAACTTTAATTCTTCAGCTAAATGTAAACAGAATTTGAATTCTCAAACTTCTGTTAAGATTAGAGAATTGAGAAATGACTCTGATGATAAACTAGATATAATGCAAGCAGTTGAGATTTCTACTTTTCAGAATAGTTATAATCTACTATCTGATGATAGTGATTAGATTCTACTCTACTCTCTTTTAGTATAAATATACAACAAAAACAATAAAAAAAGTTTAAAAACTCTTCAAAAATCACATTTATTCAAAATAATGTGAATAGAAACTCAAATTGCATTTATTCTTGTCTTCAAATTGTATTTGAATAAAAAGTTGATTTTGTACTGCTTCAGAAGCCGAATTTTGATACTGAGCAAAAATATGTCATTTCTCATTTAAGCTATTACTGCTTTTTACCTCAAAAGTCTGAGATAAAGTCAAGAGTAGTGATCTATGAAAGAAAGAGATCAAGATATCAATTTAATCTAAGATTTAATATCATGTCTGACCCTGATATTCTGGTGAGTGATATTATAGATAAAGAAAATGAGTTTGATACTATACAGCTTATAAATATCTATAATGAAAAGTCATTGAAGAAATATAACAATATCTGAACAATTAATAGAGGATTTCTGAACATAACTTCATCAAGAAACTCTATAATTGTAGAAGACTTCAATGCACATCATCTCTGATGAAATTCAGAATGCAAGAGAGCAGTGAGAGCTGATAATCTGATTGAATAAACCTTTGAGTATTCAATAGATTTGGTTAATAAGTCTGATCAATAAACATTCTTTAGAAAAGGCATGAAACAGAAGTCTATTATAGATCTAATCTTTATATCACAAAATCTAATGAAAAGAAGACTTATAAACTGATTTATTAATTCAAATAAGACATCAGAATCAGATTATGAGATTATTCAATTTGATATTGAACTGAGTGAAAAACAAATGAGTGAAAATCCTCTTCTCTCTAATCAGTATAACTTTGAAAAAGCTGATTGAAAAGCAGTTGAAGAAAGTATAAAACTGTTAAAATCTGAAAGACAGAATGAGCTATATTGAAATTCTGGTCAAGATATCTCAAATGAAATGCTTGAGAATAGAGTGAAGCTTATTACATCTATTATTCTAACAAGTGTTAGAGATAATATTTCAAAGAGAAAATCTTCTGAGTATTCAAAACCTTGATGAAATGAGAATATCTCATCTAAAAGAAAAGAATTAGCTACTGCTAGAAGAAATTGAAAGAATGATGTAATATCTGATGAAGAGTTCAAAGCTGTCAGAAATGAATATTTTTCAGATATTAAAAGAGCTAAAACAGACTGCTGGAATAAATTTCTTGAAGAAGCACAAGAGAAGGAAGTTTTTAAAGCTTTTAACTATGCTAAAACAAGAAGTGTAGCAAAACTTTCAGTCTTAGAATATAAGTTTCAGAATGAATCATATACAGCAAACTCTTTTAAGAAAAAATGTCAAGCTTTTATGAGAATTCTCTTTCAGAACTCACCAGATTCAGATTCAGATTCAGAGGAAGAGAATATATCACTTCTCAACTACATCAATGAAAATGACTGAGAATGACCTGATCTTACACAAGATGAATTAGAGTCAGCTATCTTCTTAAGTTCTGTTAAAACTGCTGTAGATCCTGATTCAATTAATCACTTGATTATTCAGAATACATATTCCTACTTAAAGAATGAATATTTTGAGCTCTTTTTCAATCTCTTGAAAAATGAATATCATTCTGAATGCTGGAGAGAAGTCACTGGAGTGATTCTTGCAAAACCTAATAGAAAAACTTCAATTCCTAAGTTATATAGAGTAATATCTCTATTGAACTGTCTAGGAAAGGTTTTAGAAAAGATAATAGCTACTTAACTATCTTTTATAAGCTCTATAGATGATTCTCTTTTATTCAGTGAATAAATGAGAGGTAGAAAACAGTGTTCTATAATTGATACTGTTCTCTCAGTTGTTCATGATATTCAAATAGCAAAGCATGAGAGTCTGGTCTCAACTGCAGTTTTTATTGATATAAAAGAAGCATTTGATCATGTTTCAAAGTCAAAGTTAATTCAGACATTGAAGATATTAAAACTGCCACTTTCTCTAATAAAATGAGTTAACTGTTTTATATCTAAAAGAAGTATACAACTCTTCTTTGATAAAATAAAATAAGACAAGACTGAGATAAAAATAGAAGTACTACAGAGATCTTTAATCTCACTTATTTTATTTACAATATACACTGCATATCTATTTAAAAATAGAAATATGAGAATAGTGTGATCTCTGAGTTATGTGAATGATATTGATCTAGTCTACAGCTCAAAAACTATCAAAGAGAATTTGAAAGTAATTCAAGAAGCTGTAAAGAAAATCTTTGTTAGAGCAGATATTAATTAAATTTAATTTGATATGAATAAAACTGAGTTAATTCACTTCTTTCTGAGATTCAATGAGAAAGAACTATCTCTAACTCTTTTAAATAGAGAGATTAAACCCAGTGTAAATGTCAAATGATTAGAAGTATGGTTAAACTTCAAGTTGAATTTTAAATATCACATTCAACAAAGAACTGTCAAGGCAGAAAGACTATTGAACAATATAATCAGACTATTAAATACAGAGAGAGGTCTATTCTTCCAGGCTATGAGACAGTTATATATAGCCTGTATTATCTCAGTAGCTGATTATGAAGTTCAAGTTTGATGAAATAATCAAGAAAATTTCACTGAACTCTTTCAAAGTCTGCAAAACAGAGCTTTGAGAAGAATTCTGAGAGCATTCAAATCATCTTCTATTAAAGCAATGAAAATTGAAGCTTCAATTTCTCCTTCTGCTATTAGATTTGAAAAGGCCTGTATGAACTATGCTCTGAGAGTTGTAAAGATGAGCTCAAATCATATAATCAGAGAAAGAGTCTCTTCTTCATTTTCATCAATTAACTCTGGAAATGAACTGGATTGAAATAGATTTCTTGATTGAAATGAAAATAATTCTTCAAAGAAAATGCCTTCTCAACTGTACAGACTATGCTCTCTGATTAAAAATCAATTTTCTTCTTTAAATGTTGAAAAAGTTGATCATGAGAAGTTATCTCTCTGAAGAGAAAAGCTTGAATCTCTTATAGACTTATAAATAAGTGAACTATCAAAAGAGAAAGAATATGAACAGCATTTGAAGAGAATTTCTACAATCAATATAAAGAACTCTATTCTGATTTATTCAGATGACTCAAAAAATGAGAACTTGAATAGATTAGATGCAGGCATTGCTTATACTGAAGATAATATCAATTTTATCTCAGATTTCTGAAATCTAGACTCTGAATATGAAGTCTTTGATGCTGAACTATTTACAATAGTGAAAGCTTTCAAACTCATTGAAATAAAATCTTATAAAAGAGGAAATTGTTTGAAAGAGGCATGAATATTCTCTGATAGTCAAGCTGCTTTAAAAAGACTTAGAAATAGTCAGATTCATAATGATCAAATGAATCTTGAACTGATCTTAAACTCTATTTTAAAAATTCAAAAGAGAAGAATATCAAAGCTGATAATTCATCTGCACTGGGTTCCTGCTCATATGAATATTCATGACAATGAATTGACTGATTCAGCTGTAAAAAAGAGTGCAGAATTAAGCAGATCTATTCAAAAAATTATGTCCTGGTCTTTTATAAAGAGAAAAATAAAAGAATCTTGTTTAGACAAGTGGAATGAAAGCTGGCAGAAACAAAAGAAGAGTATACATTATTCAAGATTTGAAATAAAACCCAAGTGAAAATCTTGTTCAATTAAATGTAAAAAGAAAATATTCTCATCTATAATATAGCTGAAACTAGAACATGGCTATTTCAAATCTTATATACAAAGATTTGATGATAGATTTGACTCAATAGAATGCTCATTCTGCAATACAAATGAGAATTCTGAGCATATTATAATGCACTGTGCATTATACAATAGTCTCAGAGCCAGATTGAAAGAGAAGTATGATCTAAATCAATTAAATATGAGATTTTTATTCTCAACTGAGACAGAAATTAAATACTTAATAGACTTTCTATCAGAAACTCAAGCAGCTACAAGAAAATGGCTAAATTCAGAATTATCTGAATATGAAGAGGAGGAAATCAACCAGATATAGTCTGTTAAAACAGCTATATACTATCTTTTAATAATTTGTTTTGTTACAGTCTTTCTTTATTTTATCTTTTCATTTCAATTTCTTTCTATCTATCTATTTAATGTGTCTATCTTTAAGACTGTGTTCTCTTTTCCTTTGTCATGATATTGTCAAATGATTTCAAAGTATGAGATGATGTTAAAACACTGCAATTTGTAAACAGTTTTCGTATTCTGGGCTGGAATTTTCTGATTTTGCATATCTGAAATTGATGAATGTATAATAGTTAACTTTACAGATATAGAAAAAACCCTGAGAACTAAAAGTTCTCAGGTAGATGTCATAGTCTCTGACTGCATACATCTATAATTGAAGAATAATAATAATAATAAGAATCTTTCTCAGTAATAAGAGTGATAAGTAAACAGATATATAAGTTGAAATTACTCACAGAATTGAAATCAATTCATTCTATTTTTCATATTTTCTATTTAAAGCTCTATAAGTAACACTCTGAGATAGAGCTGTCTTGACTGAATAATATCAAGATAGAGAGTGATACTGAATATCTTATAAAGAAAATATTGAATAAGTAAATATATTAAAGCAAGCTTTAATATCTTGTGAAATGAGAAGATTACTCATTATCAGAGAACTTATAAGAACTACTTAAGCATTTGAAAAATGCTGAGAAAGAGATTGCAAGCTATGAGATAACTAGTAGAGACTGTCTCATTATACACTAAAGATATTGAATAAGAAATGCTGCTTGAGACTTCTCATTTTTCTTAAAGAGTTTTTTAGAGATAATCTCACAGTAATAAGTCAGTGTCTTATGAGCTCTATAGCACTCTTCTTCTATTTTCTCTCAAAGGGTTTTTTAGAAGTTTAATGAGACTATACAAGTATAAAATTCCTGAAGTGATTAATAAGAAAAGAAAGAGATATTTAAAACTAATAAAGATTAATATTATCAATCTACAGGCTGCTGCTATTCTAATGAGGCTGCAGTCTGCTGAAAAAGTAAAAAGAGAGAAATCTCAGAGTTTACTTATTAATAATCACATTCTTATCAAACTCATTCTTCACTGTTGAAGTCTCTGACACTGATATCTTTATCTGCTAAGAAGTTAGTGCTGCAGCACTGCAGAAGAGCATGAGAAATGTATAAAATATCAACTTATTAACTTATAAAGCATCTCAGTCATCTACTTTAATTAAAGTGAGATTCTCTTCAATCAGTAATTAGTCTCTATGATACTTTTAATAATGATACTGACTGACTTCTTCTTAGAGTCAGTCATTCTGAGATGTTTTTTCATCTTAAAGATTTACACTTTCATCTTCTTTTACAGATGAGTAAGAGAGATCTTCTCAGTCTTGATAGAATTCATTAATACTTGAAGCTCTGAGATTCTCACTCTGTACTGCTTGAACACCTAAGCTTCTTATCAGAGCTGATATAATGTCTTCTTGTAGAGTAGATAATACTTACAGAGAGACAGAAGTCATTGTTACAGATACAATGAAAATAATAAGAGTGAAAGAAGAGATAAATACACAAGATTCTCTTCTTCTTCAGCTGCTTAATACAGTGTAGATAAGTAGTGATACTGATCAGAGACTGCACTGAAGCCTTCTTACAGAAAGAAGATGAAGAAACTGCAGAACTCTGCAGACTCAACTCAGCAGCATTCTGAGCAGGGCTTGAATATGCTGTGAAAGAGAAACTATAGATTGAGCTTCTCAGAGTCACTGTCTCTAAAATCAAGCTCTCTCTGAGTTTCTCTCTGAATGATTACATAGAGTCATACATCACTGTGCTGACTGAGAAGAGAGGCAGTGTCACAACAGTGAAGAGAGAAGCAGAGAAAGAATCAGACACAGATAAACTGACTGACAGAAGAGATGATATCTCACTACAAGACACAGTGACTACTACTGCAGCTGTAAGAGAAGTAGAAGAAGAAGAAGAAGAAGATATGATAATGAGAGCAGTACTTCTGCAGTTCATTGATACTACTGTCTTCATCTTCAATCTGACTTTCTTGACAGTTATGAAGACTGCAGCTGCATCATGAAAATATTTATTACTCATTAAAAAATGTCAGAATAAGCTCTTTATTATTCTTTAAGAATGATACTCTCATACACTCACTATTATAATTGAGAAAGAGAGAAGAAAAATGTTTCACAGAGAGAGAAATCTTTTTAAAAAATTCTGTCACTACTATTAACTTTGTCTCTAAAAATATATCACTTTTGCAGAGAATTTCATATGTAGAACAGAATATATTGAGAGATCTATAAGTCACTTATTAACTATGTTTTTCATATTTTAAATTAATATATAAGAAACTCACTTATCACATATTTAATTTGAATAAAGATGAGAAAAGAAAGATCTATACAGTCAGCAGAAAAACTCATCTATTTCTTTATATCACATGCAGTATATATACTGTCAATTGATTGATAACTGTTACTATATAATAAAGATAATTTCTAATCTGATAATCTTAAGAGTATCAGAACTATGCTCTTAAAGAGAAGAGTATTATTATACTCTCAGTTATATCAAGACTCTGTTACAGTTTCATATAACTCATTGATTTCATGCAGATAATTTCATCTCATCTAAACTAGTTTTTAATCACTCTATAACATTATTCAGATATATTATAGAAAGATTTAATTAATAAATATGAGAATCTTACTTCTATATAAGATTAGCAGATTACTCTTTCTTGATAATAAAACACTGCTGAGATATCACTCTGACTATTCTTACTCATGAAATGAGAGAAGAGTATCTGCTTATTATCTATATAGAATAGCTAGATGCTGACTTCTTATTAAAGAAGTCAGTGATTCATTTTTCTTCTACTGAAATATATACAAGAGTTACTATGTATCTCATACAATTTTCTTAGTATACTAAGTATCACATCTGTGATATTCTTACAATAACTCTGTAGTCTATGAGCTCACTATTTAAGTAAGATAGTCAAGCTCACTTATACAGCTTCTTAAACAACTATCTCTACATAATATCACTGACTAGTCACCGCTTCAGCTCCGTCATGTTACATAAACAGATAAATTCATATAGAATATAAAGAGATATTTTACAGAATTTTAAAATATATCAAGATAAAAATAGTTAATAATTGATTTTAAATTGATTTTAAATTGATTCTGAATTGATTCTGAATTAATTATAGTAATAAAAATAGATTTAATCTATATATTTAAGTAATTAATAATTGATTGAAAATCAGTTGATAATCAATTCAGTATTATTATTAAATTCAAGAATAATTTCAGTATTAAATTGATTTTAAATTGATTTTGAATTAATTATAGTAATAAAAATAGATTTAATCTATATATTTAAGTAATTAATAATTGATTGAAAATCAGTTGATAATCAATTCAGTATTATTATTAAATTCAAGAATAATTTCAGTATTAAATTAATTTTGAATTGATTTTAAATTGATTCTGAATTAATTAATTATAGTAATAAAATAAATTCAATCTGTATATTTAAGTAATTAATAATTGATTGAAAATCAGTTAATAATTAATTCAGTGTAAATTATATAAATACTTACTTTATTATTAAATTCAAGAATAATTTCAGTATTAAATTGATTTTAAATTGATTTTGAATTGATTATAGAATTGATGGTAAATAATTAAGAAAGAAAGAGTGGTTTCAAATTACAAGAAAAGATGTATTGAGTGAGGTCAGATAGTGGCACGGGCCACATTTGCGAGGTCAGCTTACATAACGAGGTCAAGTGGCGCACTTAGCGAGGTCAAGTTTTCTGCTTCCTGTGGAGGTCCGGGGATTGCGACGCGGGACATAGCTTACCTAATTTGACTTAACTAGTGCTGGCGGCCCGCGCCGGCAGAATCACGAACCATCATATTGAGGAAACCAAGTTCATGGGAACTTGGCAGCTTGGTGTTCAGCTCACCAGGCAGCTAATATACTCCGCATTCCTCCACGATCCTACAGGCTTCTTAACTTGTAGAAGCTGTCTAAACTACGGCAGTGGAGCAGCAATGTGCTAGCCCGGCCGGCAATCAAATAATTATGCTTCACTATGACGTTTCAACCTGACAATCAACACCGGCATCCTGGCGCCCCAGCTTCACCCGCTGCCATGGGAGCGGGCGATGTGCTGGGGGCCTCCGTGAAAGAGGTTGAGAATGATGCTGAATTCGCCCGCTGGTATAGCTCCATTGAGAATGACCTGCTGGAGGCCAGCTACGAAGAATATCAGTATAGAAAACCAGCCTTCCCTATTTTCCTGTTTTGTGATGACGACAGAGTTAATAATTATTCTCTTGGACAGATCATGTCTTGATGAACTGCAAACTGCCAAATCGCATCTCGATTCTCTTTTAACCGATACTACCTCTACGCTGGATATCCTATCCAGTCTCTCTGAATGCTTCCAGTCCGTGGAGGCCCAAACGGCCGCCTTCCAGCAGCAATGCGAGGGCCTATTGTCGGCACAGATGCGCAGTTCGAAATTGGTGGAAGATATCCATGAGAATATACAGTACTATGACTTTTTGGACCCCGTTTCGCGGAGACTCAATGCGCCGGGAGCAGGAAATTCCGTGCGAACAAAGGATTTCTCAGACATGTTGAAGAGGCTGGATGAGTGCTTGGATTATATGCAGACTCATGTGGGTGTCTGTCCAATTTCTTCTTCGTTTTACGATGGTACTAATCCTAGAAGCCCGAACAAAAAGAATCAGATACATATAGGTCTCGCTACCGTCTTCTTTTAACCCGTGCCCTCACGTTAATTCGTGGTCATTTCGTGTCCACCCTGCGGGAGATATCTTCAGGGGTTGCAAAAAGAATCGCCGACCGACAGCTCAACGACACAACTATGTCGGCTCTTCTTTATGCAAAATTTCGTGTCGGTGCGGCGGACTTAAAGGCAATCGGATTAGAAATACAAAAGCGAGCAGTCCCGCCAGTTGACCCTGAACAAGGAGCTGAAGCTGAATACCAAAGTTTACTTAACGAGCTCCATACTAGCTTTTCAGCTACGAGGGGCAAGCTTGTTATACCTGTATTACGGAAGAGGTTGAACGATATTTCCCAGGCCCCCAGCAGCTCAAAGGACCTAGTCGCATTTGCTCGGGCCAGCATCAGCTATATTCGTGGCATTTGTCTCGATGAGTTTGAGCTATGGGGACAATGGTTTCATGGTCAGCAAGGCCTTTACGATTTCCTGGAGGCTGTCTGCGAGCCCCTCTACGATCATTTGAGACCGAGGATTATTCGTGAAACCAAACTTATCAAATTGTGCCAGCTCTGCTCACTCCTGCAAACGCGTTATTTGTCCGATCCCGAGGATGAGGGAGAGTTCGCTGACCCGACTCAACTTGACTTTTCCGTCTTAATTCAACCTGCGCTGGAGGACGCGCAAACCCGACTCGTCTTTCGTGCGCAGGCAATATTGCGAGATGAGATTGAGAAATATAAACCACGCGCCGAAGATCTTGATTACCCTGCTCGCAATCGAAACCTTCTATTACCGGGGTCAGAGAATAACAAGTCTCACGCAGTATCACACAGGAGATCATCGTCTATTGAACCGACCACCCCACTCCCGAAGATGCCAATGGTCGTCGACGAGGATACCGATTCACCCCAAGAAAAGTATCCGCGATGGGACTTTGATTCGGGAGCCGTATTTGAAGGATGGTACCCAACTTTGCGGACGGCGGTCTGGCTGCTTAGTCGCATCTATCGACTAGTGAACGTACGTTGAACAATTCAAATAAACCGTTTCCCCTACGCTGTACCTTGCATCCTGACCAAGTTATTTATCCCAGTCAACCGTTTTTGACGACCTAGCACATCAAATCGTTCACCAAACCACCCTCTCCCTCCATGCAGCAAGCACTCAAATTTCTACAAAAACTTCTCCTACAGACGCCCAGTTATTCCTTATTAAACATCTCCTCCTACTCAAACAACAAATTGTCGCCTTTGACATCGAATTCGTCAGCCCCGACATCTCTATCGACTTCTCCAGCGTGACGAACACGTTCTGGGAACTCCGGGAACGTGGCGGACTCTTCAACCCACGAAACCTCATGCGGCTACTTGGCGGCGGCCTACTTCCCCGTGTCGTAGAAAACATGCTCGACGCAAAAGTGGAACTAGACGGCAGATTGCGCACAGTAATTAACGACTTCACTAATTCCTTCAAGTCGAAAATGACCCAACCTCTGGCCTCTTTGGCGAAATCTACAAACCGAAGCGAATCGTATAGTAACGCCCTACGTCTTACGTGCAAAGCGATCGAGAAAGAAGTTCCAAACCTGCGACAAATTCTCGGTGAATATCTTGATGACACGAGGACGAAAGAAACGCTTGTTGGCGCAGTGCAAGACTCTGTCATTCAGGCCTACGAGGACTTCTTCGATGGCTATACATTGACGCTTGAAGGAGGGAAACAGGGAGTCCATCACAGTAAACTTTCATCCATGGAGAAGGGTCGAATGGCTCAGGAAGACGGTGTGTGGGATGTGGATACATTTGCGGGGTGGAGTGAGGCTGTTTTCCGCGTTGGTGTTGCTGGGCTCGACTCCTCAGAGGTCGCAGCCGCGGAGCTGAGTGTGGAGGATGGTGATGTGAGGCGGGGCAGTGATGATGTGTCGCCCAGCGAACGACAAAGGGCCAGCAGGAATGGAAGTTTATGATAACTCATTATTGTCGCCACTCTGTGGTATATCGATGATAAGAAATTCTACATGCCCGCTTCCTGCTTACCATTGGAAAATGGGTTTAATATACCTAGTGGTCTAACTATTTGCATATCATTCAGTATTAGCTTTCACTTCTTGTGGGATTATATATATTTAGTAGATGAAAGCCTAACCTTCCGTAAAGTAAATATGTTACTTAAGATTAGTACGTCTGATAATATATATTGTGGTTCCGAATAATCTCCCTATCGCGAAACGCTACCATAGACTAGCCACAAGAACAGTTCGTTGTTTTCAGCCAAAAATAACACCAGTATCCAAGAGCTCCAGGCGTCAGATACCATATATAACCCTTCCCCAAGAATTAACCGAACACACCATCATCCATGTCCTTCAATTCAAAGCCAAAAAGTAAAGTCAAAAATATAGTAGGAGAAAAGAACATAGAGGACATAACAAAAACTCAACGAACAAATGGAGGCGAAGATGAGCAGAAGTAAATATCACATTGTCAGAACAGCCTGCAGAGAGTGAATAATAATTACGAGAATAACCGAAACATAGCTTACTGAATATATATAGGTATATATATATGTTTGTGTTTGTAAAATATGTGAACGGTTAGTTGTCTAGAGAACATGTCGAATCTTCGCATGCAGCTCGGTATCCAGGAAGTTGTAATGCGGGTCAGCCTTGCAGAAAGGATGTTGGAAGAGCAAAGTTTCCCGCAGTCGGGCGTTCGAAAGTGTCACTAATAAAAAATTTAATAAAGTGAAGTGGCCATCATCAGTGTCCGTACTCGCTTGAAATGGGAGGGCGTCCGGCGAAAGGGGAAAAAAAAAAAAAAAAAAAAAAAAAAAAAAAAAAAAAAAAAAAAACAATCTTTACAAGAGAAAGGAGGCAAAAGGCAAAAGGAGACTTACATAGTGAAGCAATCATACATGAAAGCAAGTGCTTCCGGTGTGATTTCCATAGACACATCGTCAGGGATTGGAGGGGCCTGGTTCAAACTTCCAAGCTTGAAAATAGCTCCGATCGCCTCTTCTTTACTCCAAGGCCGCCGGCCCGCGAACATCTCCAGGACGACACAGCCAAGCGACCAAATGTCCACCTTTGCACTATAGCCTTGACCTTGTGATTGTACAACTTCTGGCGCCATCCAGAATACCGAGCCTTGCATCGAATTAGTAACGTCATTCCCATAAATATTGTCTGTTTTCTTTGATATGCCGAAGTCGGAAATTTTGCAGGTGCCGTCGAGGTCGAGAAGGATATTGTCGGCTTTAAGGTCTCGATGAAGAATGCCTTGGTCATGAAGGTATGCCAGCCCGCTCAAGACCTGGCGCGTGAGAGACTTGACGACACTTTCTTCGAACTTGCCGTGCTTGCGAAGACAACTCCCGATAGATCCACCCGGGATATATTCGAGATAGATGGAAATCGACAACTCGCCGCGCTCGCATCCAAGATACTGAACAATATTAGGGTGTTCGAGATGCTGCATAGTATCTATTTCTTGATTGAGTGCAGAAACCATCTCTTTCATTTTATCTTTGTCATAACCGGCAGCTTTTTGGCTCACTTCAACTTGTTTTACTGCCAAGATATCTCCGTTATCTGCATTGATACCAAGATAGACCCTACCATACGTTCCTTTGCCGATAAGTTGACCTCGAATGATACGGAAAGTGGCTTGTCTCTGAGGCAGCTTATTTTGAGATCCCGAGTGGGGTGGGAGCGGAACTGGATGCTCGCTCAGTCGACTTCCAGGTTTGACCTGCAGAATCTTCGCGCCAAACATCTTGGTACTCTTGCGTCGAAGAAGTGCGCCTGATTTAGCATTGGAAGCAGTTATGCTTTGGTTTCTATGAATTTGGTGGGCACCCTTTGCAACTTCACGAATCGATTTCATGCGGGTTAGTCCACCACCTTGGGATCGAGTAATATTCCGTTGTGCAACGCTATTAATTGTGCTCTTTGCCTTCAAGGTGGACTCATCTGAACCCAGGGTGTCTGTGCTATCCTGAGCCATTATAGAATCAAGGGTGCTGTGCGTAGCTGTGCTTCGCAACGCCTGATTGTCAGGCTCTGAGCCGATGGTAGGTCCAGGGCGAGTCGGCGACATCGGCGGTGACATCACGCTGCCTTCCACATACGGTTCATCAAGATCGACATCGGGGAAGTAGTCATCTAAATGTTCTATCATACCCTCCACAGGAGGCCTACTTGCCCAGATGTCATCTCGGACAAATGATTCGCGACGGTTGAACCAAGAGGCCTCTGGTGAATCTGACGAGCCATTCTCAGGGTTGAACCCTTCATTCTCCACACCTTGTTCGTTGACTGTGCTTCGAGTGGACGGCGTATTGGATGTTTCTCCAGGACTCGGAGATTTGAAGCTTACAGACATCCCTTTGGTTCCTCGCGAACCGGTATTGACAGTGAGAGCAGGTTTTGTAGACCGACCTTGGCTACCTCCGCGGTTGTTCGTCGGTGCTTTAACTGTCTTTGACTGCGCCCCGCCCTTCGCACTAGCTAATGGTATCGCAAATAGACCCTCATCCGAATCCTCATCCGAATCATCTTCAGGCGCTTGGGCTTTCGCGAAAGACACTTCGGTTTCCTGGAAATCGAAATCCGGACCAATTGACTTCCTCTTCTCTGCCGAATGAGTGTTGACTTTCGCCGGACTAACGGAAGAAGAACCATCAAGGCCTGTGGCAGGTAGAGGCTTCTTCATGTCTTCAGGATGTTTCGTACGCCCTTCCGCATCATACTGAGGCACTGTAAAAGTGGTATTGCCCTTTCCACGGCTGAAAAAGGGTACTTTGGGGGAAGATGAAGGAGTGGTTCGGCGCCCATCACCACTGTTGAAATCGACAGACTGCATTGAACGACCCTTTCCGGAAACAGGCTCAGATGCAGAGAGTGGGGAGCGGCCAGAGGCGGCAGCTTGGCTGGCGAAAGGTTTCCCAATAGCACTAGAGACTTTTCCAATTCCGGCCAAGGCTGCTCCAAGCCCATCACTTAATCCAGGCGAGGCTGTACTGGCAGTTGATGTCCACGGTTTTTCTCCACGTTCTTCAGATATCTGTTCAGCAGAGCTGCGCTTCGCACGATCAGTGCTATCATGACCTCTGATAGGGCGGTCGCCAGGTTTTCTGCTCAAAGAATTGACCTTAGAAAGCGTGCTCGACTCCGACGGTGCCGATGGGGGTTTTCGTAATGGAACTAGGTTATCTGTTTTTTTATCTTCATATGGAGAAAGTCGAGGGGAATCAAAATCTATTACACCATCACGCCTTATAGACACCTTAGGCGAATCTTTATACTGCTGATTTTCTTGTCTTGATTGTAGATAAATTTTCTGCTTTCGTTCGGCTTCTCGTCGGTATTCTTCATGCGCTGATAATATTGATGCTTCTCTACCTTCCATATCTATCTCGCTAGCCTGGCCTTTATCACCAAATGAAGGTCGAGATTGAGATTGGAACTGGTCATAAGGGAAGGATTTGGTAGTATTAAGCTTCATCCCCGGCTGGGATCTATGAGAGGGCGATGTAGCTCCCATATAGTGCCGAGCCTCATCGTCCGCCATATTCCGAGATAAACGGGTGCGCTCAGCCAAAGAAAGACCCAAACCAGTTGGCTGGGTCACCGGTGCAGACGCCGCAGATAAATTAGCGAGGTGAACGAAAAATTTCAAAGTGCCTTGGGCATCTGATTTTGTCCTGCGATTCACGACCAACATCGTATCACTAAGCGGCTCCTCGTGGGTGATTTGACCAGGTTCCGTAAGATAGATCAAAGCACTTCCAGGGTCTTTGATCCCTAGGCTATTACAAATGGTAGCTCGTAGTGTGTCCGCAGCATCCACATCCGTTAGATCTATCAATCGGTAATTCCATCCATCAGGAGTAGCCAAGGCGAATCGTCTCTGGGGCATGTTGTTTGTGGCTTTTCGAGGCCGTGATTGGACCTTATCATAATCAGAAACGGAAGAACACGGTCGTTCACTCAAGGACATATCGCTGCCATTGAACCCTGGTTTCATAAACACAGAAGTTGGCGGTGGGTTACGTGTGCCCACTGGACTCGTAGGCGAATCTGCATATATTTCCTCTGGAGATGGATGCATCGAATCGGTGCCCTTCTTCCATTTCAATTTATGAAAAAATCCTTTGCCGTGTTCCTTAGGCAATGATTCACCCAGTCCTTGGCGTGTTCCTTGTTCTTGTGGTGATGGTCCTTGCCCATTTTTCTTGGGATCATTTTGTCTACAAGCTCCTTGGCCACCAAGGAAGCCTTGGGATGAGAAACCTCGGCTCATCATGGAGTCAGAACTATGGCGCTTATCACATCTTCCATTGGCTTCTCCGGAGAATGGGACATATTCTTGGTGCGCCATCGTGACAAAATGTTGTGCAGGACTTCCGCTCTGAGGATTATCTTCTGAAGTCAGCGGTATGCCATTGTCGCTTGACGCAGAGGGGCTATGCCCTCGCCGCCCATCCAGCATTCCAAAAACGCTTCGAGAAAAGTCCGAACGAGAGTCCTGAATCGGTAATTCAGGACGTTGGCCAGAGTACTGTTTTTGAGCCGAATTGGGTGTTGCTCTAGCTGCATATTGCTGACCTGGGCTGCTTTCAGCGGTTCCAGAACTGTAGCTTGGGAATGAATCCCGTCCTAAATTAGGCGAATTTTCTAACCCATCGTCCGTGGATGCACTGGGTAGCATTTGACTGTCATAGTATCTAGTACCCAGGCTCGCAGATTCCGAACTTCCTTGATCAGCAATTTTCTTAATTAAATTCCGCATCCTCTTTCCCTCCTCTCGTTCCCTTGTCTTATCCCACCCAGTGCCGCTCTTTATGCATTCCTTGGCAAGCTGAGGATATACCACTTTGTGCATCTTACTTAGGTGGCTTCTACCATCTGAACGATTGCCCAGTTCCACGAAACTAGCGCCGTACAGGTCTAACGCCCGAAAGGTCTCCTGCCAATCGTTGGAAAATCCATTTTGTGCAAGCCACAGTAGTACACGATCGAGAGGCCATCTTTCATCGGCTTCCTGGACCGTCATGCCGCCGACTGAATATTCATTTTTTGTCTGGCCAGAATTGTCGCGTTGCGGGTTATGTAAAGTGGCGGTTGGTGGCCCTGGAGAAAGGGGATCCTGGTGGTCGCGCAACGGAAGGTTTAATTGATGTGACCGATTCCCTGCAGTACTCTGTAGAGTTCCATCATGATATGTTGGATTAGAAACGTGCCTTGCGCTTTCCGTCTCAATAGGATATCCGTATTGCTCTGGACGCCCATACGCCTCTTGTGGATCGTGGGTGAAGAGCGGAGGAATCCCAACGCCAGGGCCAAACGATTCGCCCCCTGGAATATACGTCGCGGATGTGAGAGGGTGTGTCTCACTACCTATTGATCGAGAAGGAATGGATAAAGGGGCCGGCTGATGGCGAGAACGTGTAGCACTGTACGCTAAATAGGGGTTTTGAGATTGGTTGGAAGAAAGTAAAGGGGGAGGGGGCGGGGGAAATTGTTGAGCCATTGCTTGATGCCTCGCCCATCCTTGTTGCCATCCCGGCTGTACTGTATAGGTTGTACCTGGTGGGGGACCGGGAGGAGGTGGAGGGACAAGACCGTGTCCTGAGTGGGGCATGCGAGGGGGGGGTGGAGGGAATGGCATCATATGCGTCGCTGCACTAGACTGTGAGATGTGAGGCGGCGGCGCTGGTATGTACTGTTGCCGTTGACCATCCATGATGCGGCCCACAATGCCTTCTCTGACTTAATTGATTATGTCCTAAAAGGTTCGACGCGACGGAGTCATGATTGGCAACAGTAGGAAACTTTGTTGGTATCTCATGCATTAAATGGTCCGAGAGTTGCGGTGTGTTATATGAGCGAAGATGAAGCCAATTTTTAGGGGTTTTCTCTAGGGAAGGCGAGGGGAAGCGCCGACAGGTTGTCGAATGTTGCGCGGATCCGCGCAGGCCGGGCGTTGAAATGGTTAACGAGTGACTTTCCTAGTCTCGATCGCTTAAAATGAATGAAGAATGTCGGCAGCACAGGCCAATACAATTTCTCTTAACGAAAAAATGAGGAAGTTGGGAAAATGTATCGAATGGTGGGGAAAGACTGATCGTGATGTTCCAGAGGGGCAAGCTATCAAGATGCAAAACGGCTACACAAAAATTAGCAAAATATCCCCAGTATGGTAATGGTATATAGGCAAAATATTAACAACCACGAGAGCTCAACGTGAACACATACATTTCCCCAGAGAAGCAAAGCCGGAGCTGAAACAGCGGGGATGCGATCGTCGACGACGTAAGCGCGGGAACCTCGAGGGCTAATTGCGGCACTGAAAGGGCAAGAAGAGATATCACAGAATTAAAGCAAGAACAACACTATGGCCACCTCAGGGAATTAATCGTCCTAATGGTCCTGGTAATTCTGAGTGATGAAGCGTGGGCATCGCAGGTGGTTGTCTCATCTGCCTCCTTATGCTCTGCCTCAAATGCGGTTCCGACCAGTCCACGTGATGCCAACAACAAAGCAGCAGCGTACGCAGTAAACCATCCGTCGGCGGTTGCGATCTTGCGCTGTCGACACCCACCAACCGACAACCGCGCTTTTAATTCCGTAGCGCCATCCCAATAGCGAGAAAGACGATCGCAAGAGTCTTCCTTGGTCATCATGTCTTTTTTGTGTTGTTATGGTGGAAACGTCGCACCGGCTTGAGACAGACCAGACACACTTGGATTTCCCACTACAGCTACGCAGTACGTTTAGGCGCCCGAGACAGACTGAGCCCGACAGGGTTTCAGTGAGGTTTTGTTCGATACTTCAACATGACTCCTTGGGGAACGCTCGCAATGTGGTGTCTGGGCGTCCCTGTAGGCATCGGGGTAAGCATTTAACAGTAAAGCCATGAACCCGTCTTTATGCCTGCTGACCATCTTCCTGTCCCTGTGGGCCCCCATGGTTGTGGTGCAAGACGACGACTACACAGCTGTCATTGAAAAGTTTGTGAACGCGGGATTCGCTCGAAGTGTTTCAAATCGCACCCCCTCCTCCTGACATTATAGAGGAGCATCCAGACCCACAACAGATGTTGAAGGGAATAAACACCAACTACAAATGCTTGGATCAGTCTTGTGCAGTATTTGATTATCCACAATGGTGATCCAGTGGAAAAAGGCTTGCAGGTGTATCTATTTCCAAATTCATTTGCACACCATGCTCTAGAAGAAAGACATTTCCTGCCCTTCAAACAACACATGATATACTGATATACAGTGATAACAGAGCAATTTGATGTCTACAACAATTTACACTACCTGTTGGTGCAGGCACTGGCTGAAAGCTTTGTTAGGGCCGCGATTGATGAAGAGAGGGATGCTGGTTTTTCTGTGTGGGGCGAGACACTGAGGTGCTGCGTATCCCTGATGAGGATATGTAGAGGTTCGAGAATGATGATCTCGATCATTGTTCGGATAAGTAGGTAGTGGAATGGTACAGTACCAACTTTGGATCCATGAGGCCAATTTTGGCCCCATTGAACGGCGCATTTCAAAGCGCCTCGGCTCCGGCAAAGAGCTGCCAATGGATATTATGCGGGGAAATGTTGTTTCATGGTGATTTTCATTCGGCTATAACTACATTTTTATTCTTGCCAGAAAATATTTCAGCAAAGCGATTCATATCAATTGCAAGACGTATACGGAGTAGTAAGGCTACCTAACACCCCCAGAGTCCGGTCATAACCACATACCCCATTGGCGTTCCCAGGTAACAGGTTGCAGTAACATCCGTAGCACACCGTAGCGTCCCAGAAGACCACCACAGATGGCAAGCTCCATATGAACTTGACAACTGGCTGAAGGAGGGTTTTGGAAACTTCTACCTTCGTGAAACTCTATCGCTCGGTCAATAACTGGGTTTAAGAGAATGGCAGAAAAGCGTTCTAGTTTTGGAAAATAGTGCTGCATTTGATCTTTCAAAGCCTTTAGAGCCTGAGCCAAAGCTGGCCTCTTTTCATTTCGCAACTCTTGGCTCTGATTCAAGTCGAGCTCTGGTCTCCCCGGCACAGCCAAGGGGATCATATTCATGAGATCACGAATATCGGTTGCTTCTATAGCACCACCTTAGTGCTCATACTAGGACAGAATCTTTTCACGCAGGATGGGCTAAAGAGTTTGACCCCTCGACCGCTGATACTGGACGTCTTCCATGTAGCGACCCGAATGCTGTACTGGGACGTTGCGGCCAGATTTGGGAGTCAAATACTTCGAGCTTCTCCAACTGGACGACGTACCTTCTGGTCGGTGCAGTTTGTATGCAGGAATGGTGTGCCCGAGTTGGTTCGGGAAGCATGTGAGGAGCTGAGTTGTAAGAACAGTCAGAGGTGGTCATAGGGTGGTTAACAGAATGACAAGTTCATTCCTTCAACTCGGGTCTGCAGTCACCAGACAGGTGGCAGCAACCCCATGATGGCATAGTCGATATTTAATGAATCAAGCTTCTGCGCCAGCGCAGAAACAACTGTTTTCAGGTCTTCGAGACTGAGCGGCGGCATTGTATTTCAGGTATCCCCAGACTTTGTCTGTAAGCACATTCCGAGGAGCTAACCAAGATGCATTATCAATTACTAGGCCGAGTTAGGTAGTTATGGAGTTTGCTTCAATTGAACAGTATGTCCTGCTTTCCACCTCGCACGGGAGAAGGTGAAATCTCAAGGAAGTGAACCTCTATTTATTATTATTATTATTATTATTCTACAGAGTATTTTTCCTGACGATGGGAAAGAGCGAAGGCCTCAGCGGACATAATCCTCGCCCCTGTTGGCCGCGCTTACTGTGTAGAGCAAGCCTCGCTCCGTTGTCCGTGCATTTGCGATGCTGGCGTTTAGCCCAACCAAGCTGTTGGTCAACACCCAGTGGTAATGTGAGTCTGGGTGATGGAAATGACCGGAACCGCCGCATGGTTACTGGTAACTGTGGCATGGATGCGCCATGTGTTCGAGATTATAATTAGTTCCACACAATGCTAATTAAGTTTTTGGCGGCTTTTCTGGTTAAGCTTTGCGATGCACCGTGCGGCGTAGTTGCGGTTGTGGGATTCGACCCGATGTGACAATTAAAATTCTCCTGGGATATTGTCAGAGGGACGGTAGTAGTCGGAAAGAAGGGAGTGGTATTTTTAACAGCGGCTGCTTTGGGGGGCCGGGGGAAGGAGCCAAAATGTCAAATGCCAAAATGCCAAGAAGCCAAGAGAGGCGGGGATTCTTGAGGACGAAGAATTGCCGCTGGGGCGTTGGCTTGGCTAGACTTGGCTGTCGGGGTATCCTTGGCTCGCTTGGTTTTCTTGGCGTCCGCTTAACCCTGGGGCAGATGGCGTATTAATTTATGCTTCGTATTATTGATTTTACCTTACACGCCCTTTCCTCGCTTCCCCACCTTTTTGGCTTGTTTTGCGATGTAATTTTTGATCAATCTGTGTCACTTGAATGGCTAGCACGTGTTATTTGCTGCGTAATTCCTAATTTGGAGGTTCGCGAGGGTAACAATAGGGCTGGTTATTCTGGAGTGATTCATGCAGCTCGCAACCTGGCGCTCAATACAGAACCGCAGGCGCATGTTAGGAGCCAAGCGATTCCGACCATCATCCTGCCTGGCATCCGAATAATAATACATGAAAATGCGACGTAACACAGTGTATGAGAGCCCAAGAAAAACAAGGTTTGTGTGGCTGTGGCACTTGTATTTTGGCGGGCTGTTGAACATCCCGTAATACGAACGTAATACACCCTTGTCTAGGTGCCAAGTCTTGCCCTGTCCAAGCCTTCCCTTAACCCCCCTCCTCTTCCCTCTCTTCTTGGCCGGGACGTCCCTGTCCGCCCACCATTTCTTGGTGTCTGCGGCTTTTTCTGTTTCACTCCCTTCTCATTTGATTTCCTTCCTCTTTCCTCTTATTCTTATTATTACCCTCCCATTCCCAAGGCCCAACTCCCCAATTCTTAGACTCTTTGTCCTCCCTTCCTTTTTGCTGTAGAACTGAATAACGGCTGCCTAAGTTTCGCTGAACAGGCCACCTTTTACTGCGACAGCATTATTAAGACAAGGTGACTGAGCTCTTTTGGGATCGAGCTTGTGATACTTGCTCCCTCTCGCAGCGTCGATATACCAAGCCGTCGATATTCAGTCGTATTTTCTTTCTTTGGTCATACAGAGTGACGGCGGAACTCCATTCTGAGTGGCACGAGAGGGGAAAATAGCTTCAACGAGGAGAAGAATAACTCTGTTGTCAATATCATTTCGCACGTGTAGGCTACTAC
Source organism: Blastomyces gilchristii SLH14081 (assembly GCF_000003855.2). Taxonomy (NCBI): domain Eukaryota; kingdom Fungi; phylum Ascomycota; class Eurotiomycetes; order Onygenales; family Ajellomycetaceae; genus Blastomyces; species Blastomyces gilchristii. Next base: position 1,897,323 of record NW_003101679.1, read on the forward strand.
CTCTGTTTTTAAACTTCGTCGAGCCCATTTATTACTTTGTTGCCCCCGCCTCGAGTCCGATTTTCTGTTGCAAAGCCTTTCTTTTTATTACTATTTTACTCGCGCCCTTGCGCGACAAACATCAACCCACCACTTCTTCCTTTGTAACATCCCTCTGCTTCATCCCTCTTCTTCATCCGCCTTGTATTTGATAATTTCTCTCAACGCCTTTTGCGTTTTGATATTTCAGTCCTGGGCATCAGTTCGCGTTTTGTTGTTCCCATTTTCCGCTCCCAAGACTTGCTTTGACAAGAAAAATTTCTTGGCAGTCATGTCCTCCCGTGAAAACCAAGACTCTTCCGCCCCGATGGCCCAACAACAACAGCAGCAGCAGCAGCAGCCACAACAACCACAGCCGTCCCCTCAACAGCAACCTCAACAACCACCACAGCGTCAGCAGCATCAGCAACAACAACAACCCCCGCAGCAGCAGCAGCAAGGTCCGCCTCAGCAACAACAGCCGCCTCCAGGACAGGCTCAGCACTCGCCTGCCCAGGCCTCCCATCCCCCGCTAAACTCGCCCTCGGCGGTGCAGCAAGCTGCTGCCGCCGCAGCGGCGGCTTCCGTTGTTACCCCAGTATCACTTTCACAGAATTTGAGTAGTGGCCCAACGCAAGGTGCTGCTGAGAACTTAGTATGCCAATGGCATGGTTGCCAAGACAGGCTTCCCACAGCTGAAGCCCTCTATGTGAGTGCTGTCTCTTGGTGTCTCGGCACAGTAATCCACGTGATATCCAAGCAGGCCCCTTATATACTTGCTTGGATTATTCTGGCGCCAGCCTGCGCTTATGGATTTTGATAACATGACATTTGCTTGCCTTAGGTGTTGTGTTGTGGGTAAGAGAACCCTTCTACTATGCTAACGTATCGCATAAAACTTAGGAACACGTCTGTGAACGTCATGTTGGCCGCAAGAGTACCAATAACTTGAATCTAACCTGTGGATGGGCTAATTGCCGGACGACTACCGTCAAACGCGACCATATTACCTCGCACATTCGAGTTCATGTTCCCCTGAAACCTCACAAGTGTGATTTCTGCGGCAAGGCTTTCAAGCGTCCACAGGATTTGAAAAAACATGTAAAGACCCACGCGGACGATTCTGTCCTAGTAAGATCCCCAGAACCCGGCCCTGGAGCAAGACCACCAAATGGAATGTTTGGTGTCGGTGTTGGCGCAGACGGAAAATGTAAGTTAGCTTCCTCCACCTTTTCACCGTATTTAAATTTGCAACCGTATCTTTTGCTTTATCGTGCTAATATGACTTTGGCGACAGCCCATTATTTCGAGGGGTCATTAGGACCTGTCCCCGGACAAGCGTATCCGCACGGAGCTGCACAATATTATCCAAATCCCCACCCACAACACCCTTCCAATCAGTCGTATGGAAACGTTTACTATGCTGTTGGCAGCGATGCGTCGCATCAGGCCTCCTATGAATCGAAGAAACGAGGATACGATGCTTTGAATGAGTTCTTCGGTGACTTGAAACGCCGTCAGTTCGACCCCAGCTCCTACGCCGCGGTTGGGCAGCGGCTATTAAACTTGCATGGCCTGCCCCTTCCACTGGTTAACGGCGGTGCTGTTCCTGAGTACCAGCCGATGCCAGCCATGGTTAATGTCGGCGGCCATGGTGGCGGCTACCAGCCCGGCCCAATGCCAGCCCAGTCGTACCATTTGCCTCCAATGGGGAACCTTCGCACCAAGGCTGACTTGATGAACATTGACCAGTTCCTGGAACAGATGCAGTCGACCGTTTACGAGAGTGATGATCACGTTGCCGCTGCTGGAGTCGCACAGCCAGGTGCCCATTACATCCACGGCGGGATGAGCTACCGGAATACCGGCTCACCCCCATCTGCCACACATATCCCATCTAGCCACGCGACGGCTGCAACATCTGCTCCTATGATGATATCCTCGACTGCCACCCGTTCCTCACATAGTAGCACACCCGCTCTTACCCCTCCGTCCAGTGCCCAGTCCTATACTTCTGGCCGTTCTCCTATTTCCGTTTCCTCGACGCATCATACTGTTCCCCCTTCCCACCATCCTCAATCAAGCGCCGCGATGTATCCAACACTTCCAGCCACGACAGCCCAGGAAAACTCCACCACGGCTTATCCAAGTATTTCAAGTGCAGCGCCGCCGTCGACTCTCAGCAGCGTATTTGAAAACGATGACCGTCGCCGATATACAGGTGGCATGCTCCAACGATCCCAACCGCACTGTGTATCTGAGTCTTCCCAAATGTACCTCTCCCCATCTTCTAATACCGCACCTGCTAAATTTTCTACAAATGTCATCGACCCAGCACTTCAACCAACAACGAAAACTGGGACACCGTCAGATCACGACTCTAGCTCCGAACGTGGTAGCCAAAAGCGCGAAAGCACGTCTAGCACGTCTCCGGACGCCGACGAAGCTTCCCGAACTGTAGCTGCCGCCGCTACGGTTGCAAACGCTACGACCGGCAGTGAAACGCAGGGCCACTCGGTAGAGCAGTGGGTAGCCAACGTGCGTCTCCTAGAGAAACTACGGCTGTATATATATGAACGACTTAGTCGTGGTGAGTATGAGGATGATCCTACTGGTTCTAGTAATGTCACTACGAATGAGATCGACAATATTAGGGACAGTCATGATGTTAGTGAGAGGATGGAAGGGATTGAGCTTGGAGGGAGGGCATCGTCTTCGCCATCTGCGTCTATCGACTCAGATAGGGATATGGGAAGACATAGGGCTGAACGGCGACAGGAGCGGCAACGGCAAGGGAGCACAGAGCCCAGTAGGGAGAAGGCGGAAAATGGGGGGAATCTGTATCCGGTTCTGAAGGTGGACTTTGAGGAGTCTTGATTTTCAAGAGTCTTAAATTAGTTGTTTTTCTTGTTTTCTTCCCAGATTTTCCTTCGTTGTTTTTCCTTACTTTATTCTTTTATAAATCGATTCCACCCTGTTCATTACGCTTCCTCTCTCTCTCACCCTTTCTTACATTATCCTTCTTTTCTATTATGATGTTCAACGATTCCTTCGAGCGGGCTGTCTGGGGCGAGTTTCATGTCTTTTCACGATTTTTCTTTTTTTTTTCCCCTTTTATTTTTTTTATTTTATTTTTTTTATTTTTCCTTCCCATCTTTATTTATCTAACTATAGTTACTTCTTTCTTATTTTCATCAAATGTATACTCACCGAGTCACTCCAATTGCTTTAAGTTTTTCTCGACCTTGAATCTTCTCCTCAGCATGCTCCTATTAACTTTCTCTTTTTTCCTCTCCTCTCAATTCTGAACCACTACTCTTCACATTCACAGGCTCTTCACCTATTGATTTCGGTAGTTTGTTTTTCATCTCTTAATCTATTTGTTTTTGTTTTTTTATATGTTTTTTTAAAGCGACCCACTTTGTGTTTGTTTTCGGTTCGGGAACTTTTACGATTCTCGGCTCTCCCTTTCCAGTTTTATATTATATACATGTAACCCTCTTTATAGTTCGACGGGGAAGGTTGATCTGTTAGAAGATCTTCGTTTTTAATAATGACGCGGAGATTAAGTCAGCGAAGTCTGCCAGGGCCTCTCCATTCAATAAGTTCGAAGTATACAAGTTACAATTTTGTTAGCTTTTTTTTTGTTTATTTTATTTTATTTTTGTTTTTGTGGGGGGGCTTTTTAAGGGGCTTTCTTGTTTGTTTGCGGAGCGAAGCGAAGCAATATGTTAGGTGCTCTCAAAACCTGATTAGAATAGAAGGTGCGATCTTGCAGGCCCATTCTGTGATATGATTGGTTGAAAAAATGCACACACCCCATGTGACCACCTGTACGGAGTACTCCGTACTCCGTTAGAGGAAGCTGCAACTGTAACGTGACTCACCACTCAACGAACTCATCCACCCAACGAACTGCTATTTTTTCCATGAATCTCTGCAACTCTTCAACTTCAATCACCCACCATGCCACCCAATGAAGCGATTATGGAGCAAGCAATCACTCAATTGAATCAACAATTGATTCCTAAATATGCTGCAGTTGCAAAGGAATTCAGAATCAATTATGTTATCTTAATACAGTGATTCAAAGATCAACAGATCTTCAGAACAGAGACAATATCAACTTACTATCAGAATCTCACAAATACTGAAGAACAATGTCTTCTATTTCATATTAATCAGTTATTCAATCATAGCTTCTCTGTGACATCTCAAATACTGTGCAATTTTGTATTTGAGATTATCAAGATATAAGTAGAAATCAACTGAGTGTCTTACTTTTATAAGTGATATAAAACAAAGATTAAGAGCATCTATCTTTATACTCTGAATCAAAAGAGAAAATCTCTCTATATATTATAGAAAAATCAACTTTTCTGAGTAAAATACTCTGTAACATGATCTCATATAATATCATATACATCTTATCAAATTTATTCATGAATATGTAGTAATATTTGTCTTCACTTTATATCTCTATCTTCATCTTATTACTCACTTTTATTATCTCTATTAATCTCTATCATCTCTATCACTTCTATTACTTCTATTATCTCTATTACTTCTATTATCTCTATCATCTTTATTATCACTATCTCTATCACTTTATAGCTCTCTCTATTACTTTCACTTCATATCTCTACTCTATTCTTATCTTATTACTTTCTTATCATCTCTATTATCTCTATTATCTCTACACTTCTTTCACCAAATTCAATTGAGTTCAGACAAAGCAGGAGAAATGCCTCTGTTCTAGTATATATAAAAACACTTGAACAGTCAAGAACCCGCCGATAGATCCATCGAAAAGCCCTCGATCATACGAGCATTCTGACCCCATCGCCGACCGCATACCCTGTGTGGTGGTGGAGTTATCCAGCCAAATGTGAACCGGATGTTGTTCGAAACTCCTGTGTGGGATTATCCCCCGTTCTCCCCTACCACACCACAACCCCGGGCCAGAGTGCCATACAAATTGTAAGGTGAAGTGACCTAGCCATATGCACCAATCTTCTCGATTTTGGAAGATCCCCGACCTGTAGTTGTGGAGATATCCGAGGAGCGACCTCCGCGAAAACCCTGTCCATCTTTGATGTTCCAAAACACCAACGCCAAGTCTCACCCTCGTACCGCCCTTCCCAATCTGGCCCATCCCCGGCAGAAAAATACAAAAAGATACCTCAGCGATAATATCAAGCACATAATCAACAGACTCTTCTGAAGTGCAACCTCCATGGTCTGTCGCCAGTGTATCTAGACTTCAACACCAAGTCTCACCCTTGTACTACCCCTCTCAATCTGGCCCATCCCCGGCAGAATGATACAAAAAGATACCTCAGCAACAGCATTCAATACATAATCAGTGAACAATGAGTCAACAGCACATCAACAACTATAAAATCAGTATATCTCAAGATCTGACTGAGCCTTTGATCCCTGTACAGTGAGATATATTAAATCTAGTTTTAATATCTCAATATTCACTAGATTCTGCAAGGAATTGAGAACAGTAACACTAGATTTCTATTGAATTTGAGAATTAACTCTATATTAATATAATCATTGACAAAGTCTTCTATTTTGAGATATAAATAATCAGTTCCTCTACATCTCACTGATAATATTTATATTATTATATAGAAACAGACTTATATTCTCTATAATATCAAGACTCTGAAGAGAGAAAGTCTTGATAAAGAGTATATAGTAGTACATATCTTAGCAGTTTCTATCTCATTCTTCTACAGCAGTTAATGCAAAAAAAAAAAGATCTTAGAAATAGTTTTTTACTTCTCTTGAAAAAGTAAGATGTTTTTCTCTGGGTTTTATACAATATTCTTTCAAAGAATTAAAAACAGAGTTATTTTCTGTCATAATTTCATATTCTTTTAAGTAAGAATTACTTTTTCAGTGACTGAAGAGCTTTTATTAATACTTAATTCTTTTTTACACTCTTTATTAACTGATTTGAGTTGTACACTTGTTGTGTGAGAAGAATTGAATGATTTAGAATAAAATTGAATATTTTTAATCAATTTCTCTGCAAAAAATTGATTTATTTTTTGTCATTTTTTCTCTCAAAAACTGTCATATTATCTGATTTATTATCAATTGATATCATACTTTTTTCTCACTGTATCTCAAGAAAGAGATTGTAAAGATTTCATTGATTTATCTTAAAAATCAATTTTAGTTTATTAGATTCTCTTTAAAAATCTAATCTAGTTACTGAACTAGTGTGAAAAAAAATCAGATATTTTATACATAAAAGTCTTTATTCTTCTTTTGAAACAGTCTGACTACTTCTCAATTGAAAACAGACTTAGAAATCTCTTAATTGAACAGTCTGACTACTTTTCAAGAGTCATAATATCTATCTCAATTGAAACAGTCTAATCAACTTTTCATTGAGTGAGAACAATGAGTTTAAAAATACACTCAGTTGATGTGAAAAAAGATGCTTTCTCAAATGCTATTTCTGAGATTGAAATTCTGAAGAGAAGAAAAAAAGAAGAAATAGAGAAATAACAAGTTCTTGAAATACAAAAACTTGAAAAAGCAAGTAAGATTCTTGAAAAGCAGTGTCTAAGTGAGATGAATGAAGAAGTTCTGTTAATTCTTCATGCTCAGACTAGACAACTACAGGAGATGATCAAGTTCAAACTTGGAATTTCAAACACAGTTTAAAAAACATTGAAAATTCCTAGTACAATCACTGACTCTTCATTTTACTCTTCTTCTTTTTCTACTTCTTCTTCTTCTTTAAATCAGAAGAAAACATATGCTCAAGCAGCTGAATCTGCTGTCTCTAAATCTGCTATCTCAAAACCTGCTCAAAATTCTGAGAAAACTGAGAAGAATGCTGCTCATACTTCTATTCATAGAAAAGTGAAGAAAAAAATACAAAAAGAGGAAAACTTTCAAATCTTCAGAAATAGAAGACTTATTCTCAAAGTCTCAAATCAGAATATCTTGCAAAGAAACAAGCTAAACTCAAATCTTATTTTCAGAATCAGAAATGAAATTAATCAGCAGTTCTTTTCTTAGTTAATAACTGATATTGAAGTTCAAAAATCAGTTATAGCTTCAATTGAGTCATTCTTCTGTGAAAACTTCATCATTCTGACTACAATGTCTGAATTCAGTGCAGAATTCCTTATTCAGAATGAGAATCTCTGAAAATCAGCAGTATAATCTTTATTAAACACAATAATTCTATCTGAGAGAGATGAAAAGTGAGACAAATTCATTCTTTATAATATTTCAGTTGAAATTTTTGACTGTGAAGAAGAAATACTACTTTTTAAAAATGAATTAGAAGAATACAACTCTATTCAACTGAGAAAAGAGTCTGTATAACTAAATTCAATTAAGTTCAGACAAAGCAGAAGAAATGTCTCTGTTCTAGTATATACAAAGACATATGAACAGTCAAAGATCTCTGAAGTAAGAGTAACAGATTTGAAAATGAGAGTTCATGAATACAAAGACTCAAGAATAAATCTCAAAGCTCAAACACAGTGTTCAAACTGTCAAAGATATGAATACTTTATAATCTCTTATTTTAGAGACTCAAAAAATGCATTCTATGTCAGAGATCACAAAACTAGTGAGCATAAATATGAAATATGCTTAGAAAGAGATGAAATATATTAATATATTCTGCTTAAATGCTCTAATTGCAAAGAAAAATATGTATCTAGCTTAAAAGAATGTATATTTACTTCAAGAACTCAAAAGAACTGAAGAAAAGATAAAGCTCAAAGTAAATCTACAACTGAAGAGAATAGTCAAGTCAGTAAACTCACATCTATAAGCTTAAAAAGAAGAAACTCTTAACTATCTAAATCTTCAAACTTCAATTCTTCAGCTAAATATAAACAGAATTTGAACTCTTAAACTTTTATTAAGATTAGAGAATTGAGAAATGACTCTGATAATAAACTAGATATAATACAAGCAGTTGAGATTTCTACTTTTCAGAATAGTTATAATCTACTATCTGATAATAGTGATTAGATTCTACTCTACTCTCTTTTAGTATAAATATACAACAAAAACAATAAAAAAAGTTTAAAAACTCTTTAAAAATCATATTTATTCAAAATAATATGAATAGAAACTCAAATTGTATTTATTCTTGTCTTCAAATTGTATTTGAATAAAAAGTTGATTTTATACTGCTTCAGAAGCCGAATTTTGATACTGAGTAAAAATATGTTATTTCTTATTCAAGCTACTACTGCTTTCTATCTCAAAAGTCTGAGATAAAGTCAAGAGTAGTGATCTATGGAAGAAAAAGATAAAGATATCAATTTAATCTAAGATTTGATATCATGTCTGACTCTGATATTCTGATGAGTGATATTATAGATAAAGAGAATGAGTTTAATACTATACAGCTTATAAATATCTATAATGAAAAGTCATTGAAGAAAAATAACAATATCTGAATAATTAATAGAGAATTTCTGAACATAACTTCATTAAGAAACTCTATAATTGTAGAAGATTTTAATGCACATTATCTCTGATAAAATTCAGAATGTAAAAGAGCAGTAAGAGCTGACAATCTAATTGAATAAATCTTTAAGAATTCAATAGATTTAGTTAACAAGTCTGATCAATAAACATTCTTTAGAAATAATATGAAACAGAAATCTATTATAGATCTAATCTTCATATCATAAAATCTAATGAAAAAAAGACTTGTAAACTGATTTATTGATTCAAATGAGACATCAGAATCAGGTCATGAGATTATTCAATTTAATATTGAACTGAGTGAAGAATAAATGAGTGAAAATCCTCTTCTCTCTAATCAGTTTAACTTTGAAAAAGCTGATTGAAAGGCAGTTGAAGAAAGTATAAAACTGTTAAAATCTGAAAGACAGAGTGAGTTATATGAAAATCCTGGTCAAGATATCTCAAATGAAATACTTGAGAATAGAGTGAAGCTCATTCCATCTATTATTCTAATAAATGTTAAAGATAATATTTCAAAGAGAAAGTCTTCTGAGTATTCAAAATCTTGATGAAATGAAAATATCACATCTAAAAGAAAATAATTAGCTATAACTAGAAGAGATTGAAAGAATAATGTAATATCTGATAAAGAGTTCAAAGCTGTCAGAAATGAATATTTTTCAGATATTAAAAGAGCTAAAACAGACTGCTGAAATAACTTTCTTAAAGAAGTATAAGAAAAGAAAGTTTTTAAAGCTTTTAACTATACTAAAATAAGAAGTGTAGCAAAACTTTCAGTCATAGAATATAAGTTTCAGAATGAATTATATATAGCAAACTCTTTTAAGAAAAAATATCAAGCTTTTATAAGAACTCTCTTTCAAAACTCATCAGATTCAGATTTAGAGAAAGAGAATATATCACTTCTCAACTATATTAATGAAAATGACTGAGAATGGCCTGATCTTACACAAGATGAATTAGAGTCAGCTATCTTCTCAAGTTCAGTTAAAACTGCTGCAGGGCCTGATTTAATTAATCACTTGATTATTCAAAATACATACTTCTACTTAAAAAATGAATATTTTGAGCTCTTTTTTAATCTCTTTAAAAATGAATATCATTCTGAAGGCTGGAGAGAAGTCACTAAAATGATTCTTGTAAAACCTAATAGAATAACTTCAATTTCTAAGTCATATAGAGTAATATCTCTATTGAACTGTCTAGAAAAGGTTTTAGAAAAGATAATAGCTACTAGACTATCTTTTATAAGCTTTATTAGTAATTCTCTTTTATTCAGTGAATAAATGAAAGATAGAAAACAATGTTCTGTAATTAATACTGTTCTCTCAGTTATTTATAATATTCAAATAGCAAAGTATGAAGATCTGGTCTCAACTGCAGTTTTTATTGATATAAAAGAAGCATTTAATCATGTTTCAAAGTCAAAGTTAATTCAGACTTTGAAGATGTTAAAACTGTCACTTTCTCTAATAAAATGAGTTAACTGTTTTATATCTAAAAGAATCATACAACTTTTCTTTGATAAAATGAAATAAGACAAGACTGAGATAAAAATAGAAGTACTGTAAGAATCTTCAGTCTCACTCATTTTATTTGCAATATATACTGCATATCTATTCAAAAATAGAAATATAAGAATAGTGTAATCTTCAAGTTATATGAATGATATTGATCTAGTCTACAGCTTAAAAACTATCAAAGAGAATTTGAAAGTGATTGAAAAAGCTGTAAAGAAAATCTTTGTTAGAGCAGATATCAATCAAATTCAATTTAATATGAATAAAACTGAGTTAATTCATTTCTTTTCTAGATTCAATGAGAAAGAATTATCTCTAACTCTTTTAAATAGAGAGATTAAACTCAGTGTAAATGTCAAATAATTAGAAGTATGATTAAACTCTAAGTTGAATTTTAAATATTATATTTAACAAAGAACTGTCAAGACAGAAAGACTATTGAATAACATAATCAGACTATTAAATACAGAGAGAGGTCTATTCTTCCAGGCTATGAAACAGTTATATATAGCCTGTATTATCTCAGTAGCTGATTATGAAGTTCAAGTTTAATGAAATAATCAGGAGAATTTCACTGAACTCTTTCAAAGTGTGTAAAACAGAGTATTGAGAAGAATTCTTAGAGCATTTAAATCATCTTCTATTAAAGCAATGAAAATTGAAGCTTCAATTCTTTCTTCTGCTATTAGATTTGAAAAGGTCTGTATGAACTATGCTCTGAGAGTTATAAAGATAAGCTTAAATCATATAATCAGAGAAAGAGTCTCTTCTTCATTTTCATTAATTAACTCTGAAAATGAACTGGATTGAAATAGATTTCTTGATTGAAATGAAAATAATTCTTCAAAGAAAATGTCTTCTCAACTGTACAGACTATACTCACTGATTAAAAATCAATTTTCTTCTTTAAATGTTGAAAAAGTTAATTATAAGAAGATATCTCTCTGAAGAGAAAAGCTTGAATCTCTTATAGACTTACAAATAAGTGAACTATCTAAGAAGAAGAAATATAAACAGCATTTGAAGAGAATTTCTACAATTAATATAGAAGACTCTATTCTGATTTATTCAGATGACTTCAAAAATGAGAATTTGAATAGATTAGACACAGACATTGCTTATACTGAAAATAATATCAATTTTATCTCAGATTTCTAAAATTTAGACTGTGAATCTGAAGTCTTTGATGCTGAACTATTTATAATGGTGAAAGCTTTCAAACTCATTGAAATAAAATCTCATAAAAGAGGAAATAGTTTGAAAGAGACATAGATATTCTCTGATAGTTAAGCTGCTTTAAAAAGACTTAGAAATAGTCAGATTTATAATGATCAAATGAATCTTGAACTGATCTTAAACTCTGTTTTGAAAATTCAAAAGAGAAGAATATTAAAGCTGATAATTTATCTACACTGAGTTTCTGCTCATATGAATATTCATGACAATGAATTGGCTGATTCAGCTGTAAAAAAGAGTTCAGAATTAAGCAGATCTATTCAAAAAATTGTGTCCTGATCTTTTATAAAGAGAAAAATAAAAGAATCTTGTTTAGACAAGTGAAATGAAAGCTGGCAGAATCAAAAGAAGAGTATATATTATTCAAGATTTAAAACAAAACCCAAGTGAAAATCTTGTTTAATTAAATGTAAAAAGAAAATATTCTCATCTATAATACAGCTGAAACTAGAACATGGCTATTTCAAATCTTATATACAAAGATTTGATGATAGATTTGATTCAATAGAATGCTCATTCTGCAATGTAAATGAGAATCCTGAGCATATTATAATACACTGTGCATTATACAATAGTCTCAGAGTCAGATTGAAAGAGAAGTATAATCTAAATCAATTAAATATAAGATTCTTATTCTCAACTGAGACAGAAATTAAATACTTAATAGACTTTCTATCAGAAACTCAAGCAGCTATAAGAAAATAGCTAAATTCAGAAATATCTGAATATGAAGAGAAGGAAATTAATCAGATATAGTCTGTTAAAACAGCTATATACTATCTTTTAATAATTTGTTTTGTTACAGTCTCTCTTTACTTTATCTTTTTCTTTCAATTCCTTTCTATCTATCTATTTAATGTGTCTATCTTTAAGACTGTGTTCTCTTTTCTTTTGTCATGATATTGTTAAATGGTTTCAAAGTATCAGAAGATGTTAAAATACTGTAATTTGTAAACAGTTTTTATATTCTGAGCTGGAATTTTCTGATTTTGCATATCTGAAATTGGTGAATGTATAATAGTTAACTTTACAGATATAGGAAAAACCCTGAGAACTAAAAGTTCTCAGGTAGATGTCATAGTCTCAGACTGCATACATCTATAATTGAAGAATAATAATAATAATAATAATAATCACTACATATCTGCACTGTGCTAAGCAGCTGAAAAAAGAAGAGATCTTATACATCTGCTTCTTCTCTCACTTCTATTATTTTCATTGTACCTGCAACAACAACTTCTATCTCTCTGTAAGTATTACTTTATAGAAAGATATTATGTCAGCTCTGATAAGAAGCTTAGATGCTTAAGTAGTACAGAGTAAGAGTCTCAGAGCTTCAAGTACTAATGAATTCTATTAAGACTGAGAAGGTCTCTCTTACTCATCTCTAAAAGAAGATAAAAGTGTGAGTCTCTGAGATGAAAAAATATCTCAGAATGACTGATCTTAAGAAGAGATTAGTCAGTACTGTTATTGAAAGTACTGCAGAGATAAATCACTAATTAAAGAGAATCTCATTTCAATTGAAGCAGATAACTGAGATACTTTGTAAATTAATAAGTTAATACTTTATATATTTCACATACTCTTCTACAGCACTGCAGTACTAACTTCTCAGCAGATAAAGATGCTAATACTGAAGACTTCAATGATAAAGAATGAGTTTGATGAGAGTGTAATTATTAATAAGTAGACTCTGAGATTCTCTCTTTTTACTTTTTCTGCAGACTGTAGCTCTATTAGAATAACAGCAGCTCATGAATTGAAAATATTAGTCTTTGTATTGACTTCAAATATCTCTTTTCTCTAACTGCTTCAGGAATTTTACACTTGTATAGTCTTATTAAACTTCTAAAAACCTCTTTAAAAGAAAATAGAAGAAGAGTACTACAGAGTTTATAAGACACTAACTCATTATCATGAGATTATCTCTAAAAAAATCCTTTGAGAAAAAATAAGAAGTCTTAAGCAGTATTTCTTACTTAACATCTCTGATATGTAACAGAGTAATCTCTACTAGCTGTCTTATAGCTTGCAATCTCTTTCTCAGCATTTTTCAAATGCTCAAGCAGTTCTCATGAATTCTCCGACAATGAATAATCTTCTTATTTAACAAGATATTAAAGCTTACTGTAATATATTCACTTATTTAATATTTTCTTCACAAGACATTTGATATCACTCTCAATCTCAATATTATTCAGTCAAGGCAGCTCTGCCTCAGAGTATTACTTATAGAGCTTTAAATAGAAAATGTGAAAAACAGAATAAATTGATTTTAATTTTGAGAGTAACTTTAACTCATATATCTGTTTACTTATCACTCTTATTACTGAGAAAGATTCTAGTCACTACTTACTGAGCTTCTTACACAGTCTTATTATCTTGATATTCTTTGCTGAAAGAAGTACTTGATTCTCTATCAAGAACTTTATTAAAATATGTTTTTAATTATAGTATTCTATCTGCTACTTCTGAACATAGTGAATACTTTTCATCATCTTCTTATAAATTTTATTCAAAAGTTTCAATCTCACTTTTACTTCTGATACTTCTGATACTCTGTTCTCTGTATCTGTTTGATATTCTGACTGTCTATTCTTCTCTTTGAAATGTCATTCACAATGTCACTGAGTAATGAAGAATTATATTCAAAATAAGTATAGAAAGAAGATATCTTTAAGATTGCATTCTTCACATTGTTATATGTGAATTCAGTGATCAGAAGATGTGTGAGTCAATCATTCTGATAATATAAATAGAACACTTAAAGATGCTATTCTAATATCTGATTTTAATATTCAGTCTGATTATCTATCTGCAGATGAAATGCAGTGCTGAGAAGATATCTTATTATAAGATGATAGTAAAAAGCTGATCAGTATTTGCTGATGAAGAGAGATTCTCAATCTGTTATTAATAATTTCAGAGCACTGTGATTATAAATGATGATATTTAAAAACAGATCAGTCAATTCAGAGACTTTAATCTTTTTATAAGTAGAAATATATTTTCTCATCTTTATAAAATAGTTGATAATAACTAAAATTAAGTCATATTCTTTAACTCTTGTCAAATTTGACAGATCAACTATGAAATTCATTAATAGATTCTATTATAAGCTCTTTGAAACAGACAGTGATGTTAACTCACTGTATTACTTATACTGTAAGATCTTTATTCTTTAATAGATATTGCAAGTCTTAACATACTCTTTGACATCTGCTTGAAGCTTGTCTTAAACATATTTATATTTTAGAAGCTTCTTAGTCTTCTCTAATTCAAAGTGTTCTATATAAGAATTATTATAATGAATTCTCAATAACTTCTGACATATCATTATTATTATTATTATTCTTCAATTATAGATGTATACAGTCAGAGACTATGACATCTACCTAAGAACTTTTAGTTCTCAGAGTTTTTTCTATATCTGTAAAGTTAACTATTATACATTCATCAATTTCAGATATATAAAATCAGAAAATTCCAGCTCAGAATATAAAAACTGTTTACAAATTGCAGTGTTTTAACATCTTCTGATACTTTGAAATCATTTGATAATATCATGACAAAGGAAAAGAGAAAGAGAACACAGTCTTAAAGATAGACACATTAAATAAATAGATAGAAAGAAATTGAAAGAAAAAGATAAAGTAAAGAGAGCTACAGAACAAGATCTCTGCAGTTTATATCTTAAGCTATATACATATTTTAACACTTTATATAACTGACTGCTATCTCTGTCCTCTCAGACCTGCTTCAGAGATTATCATTCTCTCTAAAGAATCATCACTCAGCTAGCTTCTATAACTAGCTTACTTATAAGTGAGATTCTCACTAAGAATAACATCAGAGCTACTCAATTCTAGTTAAGTCTCTAATCTTTCAGCTGTCAATCTCAGCATTTCAGCCTATCAATTGGCTGTCACAGTCTTACTTATACTAATCACCTATTAAGAGTATCTAGGCCTCATCTCATCTAGGTCCTTGC
This sequence comes from Blastomyces gilchristii SLH14081, assembly GCF_000003855.2. Lineage (NCBI taxonomy): Eukaryota > Fungi > Ascomycota > Eurotiomycetes > Onygenales > Ajellomycetaceae > Blastomyces > Blastomyces gilchristii. The sequence goes on from NW_003101679.1 coordinate 1,912,581, forward strand.
TAGGCTCAGAGTGTCCTAATTAAATAGTTTTTAAATCTCATTCCCCGGAAGTGGGTGTCTAGAGTGAGAGGGATGAGACCTGGCCAGTTAAGCTTGATGATGATTCACTATCCTGTGAGCACTCTAGACTCTAATCACTCTAGTACTGATCTAACTTGAAGTGTCTGAGAGGCTGTTAACTCTAAGATCAGTGAGAATTAGTGCCTGGGAATTCTCAGGATGAATATCTTAAGCTTGATAATGATTTACTATAGTGCATCTGAGGGCCCCTGGTACTGTTTTATGACTTAACAGTGGAAGCTGTGATTAAGATGGCTCTCACAGGGTTCGAACCTGCCCCCTCTTAGCATTCATTCCCCGGGGGGAAGGCCGCTAATTGGGGCTCCATGGTAGCGTAGTTAACCACTACGTCACCGGGCCACTTCTGACATATCACTCTGCTATGAGGAACAAAGACTGAATCATTCAGCAGTAGAAGTTCACATTCTTCTAGTTATCAGTGACTTAGTTTCTTAGCAGTATTATCTCACTCAGAGCCTGTCTCTTTCAAGTTTAAACTGAATTCTTTCTTCATTAACTTCTGAATTCAAGCTGCAGTAGAGATGTCTCTCTTCTGTAACTTATTAATTGAATTTTAAAAATAGTCAGATTAAAAGATTGTAGATTATTTCATTCTTTATCAATTCAATAATAGTAAGATATGACATGAGAAGCTCATGATCTTCAGTATCAGTTCTCTACAGAGATCTGAGTTTTCTTTCATCTTCTATACTGAGTTACATAGCTGTCTTATCAGCACTGTTTCTAAGCTTCAGAGAACTTTAACTCTCTACAGTCAGCTTCTTCTATAGTAATAACAGAGATTCTTTCATAGAATTCTTCTCTGCATCAACAATATTATAATCAGACTGTCTAGACAGTGTATTAGTGAGATTAAGTGAATCTGAATAATATCAGATATAGAAATTATACTCTGAAAGCAGCTTCACTTATCTAGCTTAATGTTCTATTAAGCTCTTTATTATCAAGAAGTAATACAGATTTATATAATTAGTGAGAACTTACACTGAGTACTTACTACTCTGAAGATAATATTGCCAGATCTTAAAGAATTTGACAATTACTAACATCTCTTGATTATAGATATTATATCTTCTCTATATAAGTGATAACTTCTTAAAGAAGAAGATTACTGATCTTCATTTACAGTGTTTTATAGACTGTAAAAAAGTCTTCTTTCACAGACATTTTATTATCTGTATTCTCAGAGATTATTATTCTCTGATTCTTTCAATGTTGAAAGATCTCTGATATTAACTGTGAAAAGATTTCACAGACTTCATTCTCAGATATATCAGTCTCACACTGACTGAGTAAGTTGAGATTAAAGTGATTCAGTATTGTGATATCTGTAAAAGCTTGTTTCAATTCTGTAAATATCTACACAGTGTCTTGAGTGAGAGTAAATAGTCTTATTTTCCTGTTTTTTACACTTCTCTTTAACAGATCTGTAAGAGAGATAGTAATCTGTGAATATATATAGATAAATTATCTGTGAAAATTTACAAATTCTAGAAATATCTACATCTTGTGATACATTTGTGGTGCTGATCAGTTCTCAATAACAGAGACTCAGCTTCTATTCATTGAGATGTTATTAATCTTAATAATATAATCTAAGAAATCAATCTTCTGCATGTAGAACAAGCATTTTTCAGTATTTATATAGAGTTAATACTGTCTTAAGTGACTTAACACTTCTTAAACATGAGTATCATGTTCTTTCTCTATTTTCAAGAAGATTAGAATGTTGTCTAAGTATACTATACAGAAGATGTCAACAAGGTCTCACAGTGTCTCATTTATATAGGTCTGAAAGATGACTGAAGTATTACAAAGATTAAAAGATAAAACAAGATATTTAAAATTACTGTACTTGATATGAAAAGCTGTTTTTTAAATATCATCTTTATTAACTCTAATTCTATGATAGATATTCTGTATATTAATCTTTGAGAACATCTTTGCTTCAGATAATTGATTAATTATCTTATTAATTAATGATAATGAATAGTAATTCTTAACTGTCATCTTATTAAAATCTCTGTAGTCTATGCATAGATGTAGCCTACTGTTCTTCTTAGATACAAAGAGTATAGACATCTCTGTCAGACTCTTTAATAAGTATACTCAGTTCTTTGATTATGCTTTCTCAAGATATTTATACAGAATATTCAATTTCTTTATAGATAAGTTGTAAAGAGATCTGTACAGCACTGTTGCACTGTCTTCAAGATAAATCTTATATTATATCTTGATATCAGAAAACTTCACTGCTTCTTTTTCTAAAATGACATTCTTATAATCTATAAAGAGATGTTGTATATATTTATCTTCAATAATAAATACTACTGCTAATCTTATAGTGAGAATGATAACTTCTTCATCTATTCTTAAGTCTCAGTCATCTGTTATACAGTATATTGACTCTATCTTTTTCTTAAGATTCTTCTGATGAAACTCTTCAGATTTCTCTATTACTGTCTCTTTATCAGTGAGATGATATCATCACATCTAAGTGACTCAGTTAATGAGAGAATTGTTTTCTCTTAACTACAGAAGATCTAGAATGACATTCTTATCTATAATATTAACTATGTGAAGAAGCAGACTACTCTTCTTAAAGATTTCTTCTAAGTCTGTGATTATACACTTCACTTGAATTATGCTAAAATGATAACATTTAATTTTATCAGTAAATTTCATATAGTCTGATGAGTCTATCTTCTTTTAATTCTTTATCAAAGAAAAGGAATAGAATATGAAGTTAGTATTTATCTCAGAGTCAAGTAGACATCTTACTAGTATCTTCTTATTCAGAGTACTTATTGTGATTATAATATAAACTCAGAGATATGAGAATTATTAATTCTTTATTTCTTTCTCTTCTTTATCTTTCATGAATACATTTATCAGAAGAGAAGTTAATATTGAGAAGATATCTTCTTAGTTTCTTCTCTTCTTTCACTTCTTATAATTACTAGTATAGTGATTATCAGCTCTGCAGTTAAAACAGAGATCTTTATCAAATCTTTTTTAATATTTCTTTACAATGAGTGAAGAATCAGAATACTTGAAATTCTTCTTTACTTTCTTCACACTAGAGCTATCACAGCATTATTTAGATTCTGTTATTAATTACTTAAAAAGAGTCTTATTAACCTTTTTCTCAGAGAATTAATTATTTAAATAGATCTGAGAGATTAAGTTAACAAGCTCAGTATGATTGATTAATGAACTCTGATACTGTGATATCATTGTCTGCATCTTGTGAGTCAGTTTCATGAGATAAAGCTGTGTTTTTAATTGATTCAAATCATCAGTCAATTTCTCTCAATATTCTTCAAATTTTATATTGAAATCAGAAGAATTCTCATTATCTTATTAATATAATAAGTTAAACTACTGTGCTGCTGTGAAGTCATAGTTACAGTGATCTTTAATTTAATTCAGTAGAAAGTTCTTAAATTCTTCTCAAGTTATTACAGTATCAGTATACTCAAGCTCTCTCTTCTTAATAACTCAAGTAGTCACAGAGATACCTTCAAGAAGGTTGACAGTGTATATTACTTATATCTCATAAGTATTAAACTAACTGAGATTAAGGTGGAATTTTCATTTAAGAATATAGATAAAGTTGTGAAATTCAGATAATATATCTCTCTTATATCTCAGAGAATTTCTGATCTTAATCTCTCTATCTTTATAATAGATGTAGATGTGTAGAGGCTACAGTGATAATAGAGCAGTTGAAGAACTTATATCAATGTATACAGTGAATTCAGAAATCTTGAATTTCTGCTAAGATAGAGATATACATACTCTAGAGAATAATATGAAGTTTTTCTCAGAGAGTGAGATTAAGTCAGTCTCAGTATAAGTGTATGAAGCTATATCAGTCTGTTAGAGCTTGATTAATTCAAACTTATAATCAGATTAAGCAATTCAAATTGTAATATAATAGAACTGAAGTGATGACTAATTAGCAGTGTTATACAGAGATAGTTGTTTAAGAAGCTGTATAAGTGAGCTTGACTATCTTGCTTGAATAGTGAGCTTGTAGACTACAGAGTTATTATTAGACTGACCGTGTGACCGTGTCTGAGACCAGGACCAGATTTTTTGATAGTCTCATTACCAATTCAACTGATCTCATTACACAGTTTTAACATTAGATAGTAGTTTCATACTGTCTCAGTGAGACTTACTGTCTACTCTTATCACATTTTTCAAATGGGACCATAATTTCTACTTCTCAATTTAAATTATTTTTATTGCTTTAAATGACTTTAAATCTCATTTGAGTGTTATCAAAAAGTGTTACTTTTTAAAAAATTAAAAATAGTCTAAAAAAAACCTTAAAATGTCTAAAAATAGTAACTTTATGCTAAGAATGGGACTAAATAGAATCAAATGAGACCACTTTCTCATTTTTTTCAAGTCATGGTTCCATTTTAAGATCTGATATATAGTCACTTTACATGTTTTTTTAATGACTAGTCCCAGCGGGATTCACACCAAGAAATGTATGAGACCAGACTAAATGGAATTAAACATGAAATTCATGGTCCCGGCGGCCAGTCTAGTTATTATGAGAATATCACAGATATAATACTTAGTATACTAAGAAGATTGTATAAGAAATACAGTAACTCTTATATATATTTCAGTAGCAGAAAAATGAATTACTGACTTCTTTAATAAGAAGTCAGCATATAGCTATTCTATATAGATAATGAGCAGATACTCTTCTCTTGTTTCATGAGAGAGAATAGCTGAAGTAATACTTCAGCAGTATCTCACTGTCAAGAAAGAGTATTCTGCTGACCTTGTATAGAAGTGAGGTTTTTATATTCATTAATTAGATCTTTCTATAATATATCTGAATGATGTCATAGAGTGATTGAAAACTAGTTTGAACAGAATGAAATCATTCCCATGAAAGTGATGAGCCGTGTGAAACCGCAATGAGGCCTTGACACGGCCAGGAGTATGACATCACTCTACACATCATTTACAGTTACTAGATGTTGAAATATTTAACTCACTTGCAAAGATATATTCAGATTAACTAGATTTCTATACATATTCTGACTATGACTTTATTTAGATTATAAAGTGAGATTTTTAATGATTATTTTATACTGTATGAGAAATCTCTACAACTGTAGAAAATATTAAATCTGTTTTTATAATCACTGATATACATTCTATAGATTCTATCTGCATTGTTAAAAAGATTCAATTATGTTCACTTAGACTCTTAGAACTGCTTCAGCAGTATATATCTACATCTATACAACCTTTGTAAGATCTGATAAAGCAGACAAATTAACATCACTGCTGACTTTCAGCTGATATTAAAAAAATTCTTCATACTGAGAAGAATATTACTCTGAACAGAGAGATTCTCTTAATAGAGAATAGAAATCTTCAGACTGCTCTAAATAATGAGAGAAAATGATGTAAACAGAGTAAATATATGAGATTGCTTAATTCATCAAATCTCTTACTTACTCAATTCTTTTCTCTTATTAAGATGCAGACTGTGAGAGAGTAAGCAGATGCTAATAAAGCTGTAAAAATCAATAACCAGATATATAAGAAGAATATGAAGCTTTAACAAGTGATTCTTCATGAGTAAAAGTAGATAGAGCTTATGAAGTAAAAGAAACAATGTAAGAAGTAATGATTAGAAGCTGCTTAATATTATAAGAAGATTAAAGCTGCAGCTGCAGCTAAATATCTTATAGAGAAGTAATAGTGAGATGAATAAAAGCTTCAACTGTAAAAAGAGAAGAAAGAATATGCTGCTAAATATCATGAAGCATAGTTAGTAAATGTGGCGGGCTGCGCCCGATCAATCATATAGACTATTCCGTTACACTCCACAGATTCCAACCGCTCCATTCTCGAACGCGTACGCTCCGATTCTCAGCCATTCTCAATTGCTGATCCTCAGCTGCCACGAACGCGTACGCTCCGATTCTCGGTCATTCTCAATCACCGATTCTCAGCCACCATGAACGCGTATAGATTCTTCCACTCTGAAGCTCCACTGTGTACATCACTACATACACATATAAATATTCACTTTGATTGCTGATTCTTGCACTTTCTCTTTCTTTTTCTTCTCTAACATTTTTCTCCTTGTTATATAAGATCTATCAATATTATACTGATCTATTCAGTGTAGGCTTCTTACACTAGAAAAATGTTCATCATCTTCTTATTAGAAATGATTATTCATGTATCATCTTCTCATTAGAAATGATTATTCATTAAGAGATATTCAAATATGTAACAATATATAAGAAAGAGAAACACAGTTAAGCAGACACTGAGTTCTTAGATAGAAGCTTACTCATCAGTCACTCTGACTCTGTAATAAGATCTTATAAAGAGAATATCAGTGAAAGATCTGAGAGTTCTGACATTTAGATATATGAGATATTCATATAATTACATATTCAACAATTGATATAACTATGTCTAATAATAATATAAAATTCTTGAACATGAGTATAGATATGATGTCACAGTGACTTTAAGCAATATTGAAATTATAACAATAATAAATAGCTGATATGTATATAACTTAATAACATCAATATAAAGAGATTCAATGATTATTATAACAAGAAACTCATGCAATTTCAACATCTACAGAATCAAATACAAAAGCACTGAAAGAATGCTTAGATACTCTTATATATTTCAATACTTCTGATCTCACTCTCTACTCATCATGAAGAATGAAAATGCTTGTAAAACTGAGTGTAGATGAAGATACTATCAGTTCATTAATTAATCAAGATTGATATATCAATGAATGATTGAAGAATTATATAAAACAGAAGTTTCATTCATGAATAAAAGCATGTGAATCAGTGTTATAAATATCTGATAATATTATCAAATATCTTGATGTTCTGTTCTGAGACACTGCCATGCAACAGAAAGTGTTAGATTGATTACAGAATACTTAACAGAGAAACACTTCTCTTACAACATTCATTTCTGACTTCAATATTAAGATTCTAGAAGCAGGTGATTAATCTTGAAAAAATTAAATGAAGATTAGTATGCTCAAGAAGACATTAACTTTCAAACTCTTACAGACTCTTGTAAGTGTAGATGAAGACCAGACTTATAAAGGTTTCTACACACAGCTCTGAACATTGAATAACTGTCTTATCAAGCTCAAGAGTATACAGAACAGTAGCAGAAGACATTACATCTCAGTCACTTATACACTCATACTGAAAAACAGTAATGATGCAAATGTTATGAACTGAATAGATTCAAATGTCTATGCATAAGCAAGAGTTTTCACTATTCAAACAGGCTTCTGAGTTTCCAAGATCACTTCTGAGAAAGTCACTGATTGACATTAATATAAAGTATACATCAACTGTAAGTGATTAGAATACATCACTTTCAACTGTTAATCAACCTATGTGTCTCCACACTCAAGAGAAAGACTGGTATCTTCTCAATCAAGAGAAAGATCAGTGTCTTCTCATTTAAAGAATGAATCAGCATCTGTCTGTGTCAATCACATTGCAGTGAAGAAAGATTCAGAAGATAACTATAAGAATACTCTGATGAAACAGGGAAAAGATTAGCTTCTATTCAAATTTATAAACAGAAGCTTGAAGAGGTCAGATGGCAATGATTTGAAGAGAAAATAACAATAAATGTGATTCTTGTATCTACTGTAGTTAATAATATATATAATATGAAAGCTATGATAGACAGCAGTCTATATCACTATGCAATGATAAAATCTTCAGTCATAAGATATTATAGTCTTCAGTGTATTCTCTTATCAAAACCCTGACTTCTCACAGAATTTGATGATTCAAAAGATATTTGTACTCATTACATAGTGAAACTAAACATAGATGTGAGAGAATATCAATGTGAAGATATCTATACATATGAAGTTGATAATCTCAATTATAATCTTATGTTAGAACTTGTCTGACTATCTGAACAAGGTATTTTATTGAATGCTTGAAACAGAAGCTTGATATTCTCTAATAATAATGGAATTTATGAAGATAATATTCATAAGACTATGAATCTTACACAGATCTCTGCCAACACTTATAAAATACTTTAAAAAAGAAGTCATTATCAAAATCATTGATAAGATCACTGATAGCAGAACTACATATTAATCTATTTCATCAGTCTAGCTAATATTAAAAAGGCTCTAGAAAAGTTATTCTGTGTTACAATAACAGATTCTTATATAAAACTTTCTCAATAATATCATGAATATCTAGATGTCTTCTGATAAGAAAATAATGTTATAAATCTATCTCTCTTATAAGGTTCAGAAGTGAATCACAGTATCAAATTGAAAAAGATAAATGATAAGAACTCTGAATTATCATGAGACTCTCTTTATAATATATTCTGAGATGAACTTCTTCTTCTTTGAAAGACACTCAATGATCTGTTGAATAAAGAATTCATACATATTAGCAACTCTTCTGTCACAGCCTCTATTCTCTTTACAAAGAAATCAGGTGAAGAACTTCAGTTCTGTGTGAAGTATCAAGAATTGAACAGATTAATAAAGAAGAACTGTTATTCTTTATCTCTTATTAATGAAACTCTAGCTTGTATCAGACAAGCTCAATAATTCACAAAGTTAGATATCATTACTGTGTTTCATAAAATTCATATTACTGAAGAAGATGAGTGACTTACAGCATTCTGAACATGATATAATCTCTTTGAATGAGTAGTCACACTCTTTGAACTGGCTAATACTCAGTATAGTTCAGAAGTATATTAACTGAGTACTCTGAGACTTTCTTGATAAATTCATATCTGCATATCTCAATGACATTCTCATCTTCACTAATGAATTCAGAAAAGAACATCAGGAATATGTGTGAAAGATATTACAATAACTACAGAAAGCAGAACTGTCAATAGACATAGACAAGTGTGATTTTGAGATTAAAAGTACAAAATATCTAGACTTTATCATAGAAGCTGGTAAGAGAATTTGAATGAATTCAGAGAAGATCTCCGCTATTCTTGAATGAAAGACTCTGCACACTGTGAAAGATGTACAAAACTTCATCAGATTTGCTAACTTCTATCAGCAATTTATATGAAACTTCTCAGATATTATAAAATCACTTACAGAACTCACTAAGAAAGACTCAGTATTTGAATAATCAGTAGACACTGAAGCTATATTTACACAGATGAAGAAGATGTTTATTAATATCTCTCTACTGATAACATTCAATTCTGATTATAAGACAGTTGTTAAAGCTGATTTCTCTATGTTATAGAAGAAGCTATATTACAATATAATAATAAAGATATCTTACAATTATATGTCTTCATGTCTAAGAAACTGAGTTCTGTCAAATACAACTATGAGATCTATGATAAGGAACTTCTTGTGATTGTATACTATCTAAAAGAATGAGACTCTGAACTTCAAAACATCTCTGAATTTAAGATAATCACAGATCATAAGAATCTCAAGTACTTCATAACTATCTGTAAACTCACTGAATGATAGATACAATGATCTGAGTTCTTAAGCTGCTTTCATTTTATAATACACTACTGTTCTAGCAGTCAGAACTCAATGACAGATGCTCTCTCATAATAAGAGCAAGATATATTATCTGATGTAACAGATACTCACTGAATGAACTGAGAGCATCAGCTCTTGAATTCAAAGATATTAGTTAATCAAGATGAAACAGCTTATAACACTATATATACTTCTTCAATTAGAACATTCTCTCTCTGAACTATCACTGATATCAACACTGACATCAACACTGATATCTTGACTTCTTTCAAACCTACACTGAATGAATTATAACATGTAACAGCTCAAACTAATGAACTTCTTCAAACACTTACTAAAGCAGTACATCAAGAAGCACTCTGATTTTTCTCAGAACTACATATAAGAACTGACATCTCAGAATGCTCAATCAATGACAATAACACTCTGCAGTTTTATAAACAATGTTGAGTTCTCTACTTCAAATTCTTACATACTCAGATAATGCAAGAGATATATGATTTGTATATAACTGATCACTCAGATTATAAATAATTGTACTGAATAATCTCTCAAGAGTTCTACTGATCTGAGATATTAAACAGTATCAGACATTTTATTTGAAACTATAATCATTATTCTTTCATTATCTTATGAAAGAACTGTAGAAAAAGCCTACTGAAATCACTTAATATCTCTGATAGAATCTGATAAGATATAGTAACTGACTTCACTGTTGATCTCTCTGAGAGTAAGAATTATAGAAACATTCTGATCATTATGAACTGATTGAGTAAGAATATAATATTGAAATTTTATAATAAGATGAATACTGAACAAGTCACTGAAGCTTTTCTATAGAGTCTGTTCTATCAGATATATGAATTACTGAGATTCATAGTATTAAATTAAGATTATCAATTTATGAGCACTGTGGCGGGCTGCGCCCGATCAATCATATAAACTATTCCGTTACACTTCACAGATTTCAACCGCTCCATTCTCGAACGTGTACGCTCCGATTCTCGGCCATTCTTGATCACTGATCCTCGGCCATCACATACGCGTATAAATATCCACTTCAATCACTGATTCTCACACTTTCTCTTTCCTTTCCTTCTCTAATGTTTTTCTCTTTGTTATATAAGACCTATATATTATACTGATCTATTTAGTGTAGGCCTCTTACATAAGAAAAACATTCATCATCTTCTTATTAGAAATAATTATTCACACATTGTCTTCTCATTAGAAATGATTATTCATTGAGAGATATCTGAATGCATAACAACATGTAAGAAATAGAGAAACAGTCAAACAGTTGAGCAGACACTGAGTTCTCAGATAGAAGCTTACTCATCAGTTGCTCTGACTCTGTAACAAGATCTTATGAAGAGAGTAAGATCTTATAAGAGAATATCAGTGAAAGACTCAAGAGTTCTGACACTCAGATGTATAAGAATATAATTACACTTCTTCAGATTTCACAGATATCATACATCTGATAAAATGATATAATCATGTCTAATGATAATATGGAAGAACCCTCGAGCGCGAGCATAGAGATAATACTACAGTGGCTTCAAGCAATGTTGAAATTATAACAGCAACAGATAGTAGACATGCATATGACTCAACAACTTCAATACAAAGAGATTCAACAATTAACTCATATGATTTCAACACCTACAGAATTAAATACAAAAGCACTGAAAGAATACTTAGATGCTTCTATATATTTCAATACTTTTAATCTCACTCTCTACTCATCATGAAGAATGAAAATGCTTGTGAAACTGAGTGTAGATGAAGATATCATCAGTTTATTAATCAATCAAAGTTAGTATATCAATGAATGATTGAAGGATTGTATGAAGCAGAAGTTTCATTCATGAATGAAAGCATGTGAATCAGTGTTGCAAACACCTGATAATATCATCAAATATCTTGATATTCTGTTTCAAGACACTGCCATGCAATAGAAAGTATTAGATTGATTACAGAGTATCTGACAGAGAAATACTTCTCTTACAACATTCATCTCTGACTTCAACACTAAAATTCTAGAAGTAGATGATCAATCTTGAGAGAATCAAATGAAGATTAGTATGCTCAAGAAGACATTAACTTTCAAACTCTTACAGACTCTTATAAGTGTAGATGAAGATCAGACTTATGAAGACTTCTGCACACAGCTTCAGACATTGAATGACTGTCTTATCAAGCTCAAGAGTATACAGAACAGTGATAGAAGATGTTACATCTCAGTGACTTATACATCTGTGCTGAAGAATAACAATGATGCAGATGCTATGAATTGAGTAGACTTAAATATCTATACATAAGCAAGAGTCTCTGCTGTTTAAACAGACTTCTGAGTTTCTGAGATCACTTCTGAAGAAGTCACTGATTGACATTAATAAGAAGTATGTATTAACTGTAACTGATCAGAGCACATTGCTTTCAACTGCTGATTGACCTATGTACCTTATTATTATTATTATTATTATTATTCTTCAATTATAGATGTATGCAGTCAGAGACTATGACATCTACCTGAGAACTTTTAGTTCTCAGGGTTTTTCCTATATCTGTAAAGTTAACTATTATACATTCATCACTTTCAGATATGCAAAATCAGAAAATTCCAGCCCAGAATACAAAAACTGTTTACAAATTGCAGTGTTTTAACATCTTCTGATACTTTGAAATCATTTGACAATATCATGACAAAGGAAAAGAGAACACAGTCTTAAAGATAGGCACATTAAATAGATAGATAGAAAAGAATTGAAAGAAAAAGATAAAGTAAAACAAAGACTGTAACAAAACAAATTATTAAAAGATAGTATATAGCTGTTTTAACAGACTATATCTGATCAATTTTCTCCTCTTTATATTCAGATATTTCTGAATTCAGTCATTTTCTTATAGCTGCTTGAGTTTCTGATAGAAAGTCTATTAAGTATTTAATTCCTGTCTCAGTTGAGAATAAGAATCTCATATTTAATTGATTTAGATCATACTTCTCTTTCAATCTGGCTCTGAGACTATTGTATAATGCACAGTGCATTACAATATACTCAGGATTCTCATTTGCATTGCAGAATAAGCATTCTATTGAGTCAAATCTATCATCAAATCTTTGTATATAAGATTTGAAATAGTCATGTCCTAGTTTCAGCTGTATTATAGATGAGAATATTTTCTTTTTACATTTAATTGAACAAGATTTCCACTTGGGTTTTATTTCAAATCTTGAATAATGTATACTCTTCTTTTGTTTCTGCCAGCTTTCATTTCACTTATCTAAACAAGATTCTTTTATTTTTCTCTTTATAAAAGACCAGGACATAATTTTTTGAATAGATCTGCTTAATTCTACACTCTTTTTTACAGCTGAATCAGCCAATTCATTGCCATGAATATTCATATGAGCAGGAACTCATTGCAGATGAATTATCAGCTTTGATGTTCTTCTCTTTTGAATTTTCAAAACAGAGTTTAAGATCAGTTCAAGATTCATTTGATCATTATGAATCTGACTATTTCTAAGTCTTTTTAAAGCAGCTTGACTATCAGAGAATATCCATGTCTCTTTCAAACTATTTTCTCTTTTATAAGATTTTATTTCAATGAGTTTGAAAGCTTTCACTATTGCAAATAGTTCAGCATCAAAGACTTCACATTCACAGCCTAGATTTCAGAAATCTGAGATAAAATTGATATTATCTTCAGTATAAGCAATGCCTGCATCTAATCTATTCAAATTCTCATTTTTTGAGTCATCTGAATAAATCAGAATAGAGTCTTTTATATTGATTGTAGAAATTCTCTTCAAATGCTGTTCATATTCTTTCTCTTTAGATAGTTCACTTATTTGCAAGTCTATAAGAGATTCAAGCTTTTCTCTCCAGAGAGATAACTTCTCATGATCAACTTTGTCAATATTTAAAGAAGAAAATTGATTTTTAATCAGAGAGCATAGTCTGTACAGTTGAGAAGGCATTTTCTTTGAAGAATTATTTTCATTCCAATCAAGAAATCTATTTCAATCCAGTTCATTTCCAGAGTTAATTGATGAAAATGAAGAAGAGACTCTTTCTCTGATTATATAATTTGAGCTCATCTTTATAACTCTCAGAGCATAGTTCATACAGGCCTTTTCAAATCTAATAGCAGGAGGAGGAATTGAAGCTTCAATTTTCATTGCTTTAATAGGAGATGATTTGCATGCTCTCAGAATTCTTCTCAAGACTCTGTTTTGCAGACTTTGAAAGAGTTCAGTGAAATTCCCTTGATTATTTCATCAAACTTGAACTTCATAATTAGCTACTGATGTAATACAGGCTATATATAACTGTCTCATAGCCTGGAAGAATAGACCTCTCTCTGTATTTGATAGTCTGATTATGTTGTTCAATAGTCTTTCTGCCTTGACAGTTCTTTGTTGAAGATGATATTTAAAATTCAACTTAGAGTTTAATCATACTTCTAATCATTTGACATTTACACTGGGTTTAATCTCTCTATTTAAAAGAGTTAGAGATAGTTCTTTCTCATTGAATCTAGGAAAGAAATGAATTAACTCAGTTTTATTCATATCAAATTGAATTTAATTGATATCTGCTCTAACAAAGATTTTCTTTGCAGCTTCTTCAATCACTTTCAAATTCTCTTTGATAGTTTTTAAGCTGTAGACTAGACCAATATCATTCATATAACTTGGAGATTGCACTATTCTCATATTTCTATTTTTGAATAGATATGCAGTGTATATTGCAAATAAAATGAATGAGATTGAAGATTCTTACAGTACTTCTATTTTTATCTCAGTCTTGTCTTGTTTCATTTCATCAAAGAAAAGTTGTATAATTCTTTTAGACATAAAACAGTTAACTCATTTTATTAGAGAAAGTGGCAGTTTTAACATCTTCAATGTCTGAATTAACTTTGACTTTGAAACATGATCAAATGCTTCTTTTATATCAATAAAAACTGCAGTTGAGACCAGATCTTCATGCTTTGCTATTTGAATATCATGAACAACTGAGAGAACAGTGTTAATTGCAGAACACTGTTTTCTATCTCTCATTTATTCACTGAATAAAAGAGAATTACTGACAGAGCATATAAAAGATAGTCAAGTAGCTATTATCTTTTCTAAAACCTTTTCTAGACAGTTCAATAGAGATATTACTCTATATAACTTGAGAATTGAAGTTTTTCTATTAGGTTTTGCAAGAATCACTCCAGTGGCTTCTCTCCAGCATTCAGAATGATATCCATTTTTCAAGAGATTGAAAAAGAGCTCAAAATATTCATTCTTTAAGTAGGAGTATGTATTTTAAATAATCAAGTGATTAATTGAATCAGGCCCTGCAGCAGTCTTAACTGAACTTGAGAAGATAGATGACTCTAATTCATCTTGAGTAAGATCAGGCCATTCCCAGTCATTTTCATCAACATAGTTGAGAAGTGACATATTCTCTTCCTCTGAATCTGAATCTGATGAGTTTTGAAAGAGAGTTCTCATAAAAGCTTGACATTTTTCCTCAAAAGAGTTTGCTGTATATGATTCATTCTGAAACTCATATTCTAAGGTTGGAAGTTTTGCTACACTTCTTGTTTTAGTATAGTTAAAAGCTTTAAAAACTTCCTTTCCTTGTGCTTCTTCAAGAAATTTATTCCAGCAGTCTGTTTTAGCTTTTTTAATATCTGAAAAATATTCATTTCTGACAGCTTTGAACTCTTTATCAGAAATTACATCATTCTTCCAATCTCTTCTAGCAGTAGTCAATTGTTTCCTTTTAGATGTGATATTCTCATTCCATCAAGGTTTTGAATACTCAGAAGACTTTCTCTTTGAAATATTGTCTTTAACACTTGCTAGAATAATAGATGTAATGAGCTTCACTCTATTCTCAAGCATTTCATTTGAGATATCTTGACCAGAATTTCAATATAGCTCACTCTGCGACCTATGTACCTTCTTAATCAAGAGAAAGATCAGTGTCTTCTTGTTTAAAAGATGAATCAGTGTCTGTCTGTGTCAATCACATTGCAGTGAAGAAAGATTTGAAAGATAACTATAAGAATACTCTAATGAAACAGGAAAAAGATTAGCTTCTATTCAAATTCACAAACAGAAGCTTGAAGAGATTGAATAACAATAATTTGAAAAGGAAATGATAATCAATATAATTCTTGTATCTACTGTGATTGATAACATGTATAATATGAAAGCCATGATAGACAGTGATCTATATCACTATACAATGATAAAATCTTCAGTTGTAAGATATTATAATCTTCAGTGTATCTTCTTATCAAAACCCTGACTTCTCACAGAATTTAATGACTTAAAAGATGTTTATATCTGTTACATGATGAAACTAAATATAGATGTGAGAGAACATCAATATGAAGATGTCTATGCATATGAAGTTGATAATCTCAATTATAATCTTATGTTGAGATTGTCTGACTATCTGAATAAGGCATCTTATTGAATGCTTGAAACAGAAGCTTGATATTCTCTAACAATGATAGAATTCATAAAGATAATATTCACAAGACTATGAATCTTACACAGATCTCTGTCAATGCTTATAAAATACTCTGAAAAAGAAGTCATTATCAAAATCACTGACAGAGTCACTGATAAGATCACTGATAGCAGAATTATATATCAATCTATTTCATCAGTCTGATCAATATTAAGAAGACTCTAGAAAAGTTATTCTGTGTTACAATAACAGATTCTTGTACAAAACTTTCTCAATAATATCATGATTATCTAGATGTCTTTCAACATGATAATATTATAAATATATCTTCTTTACAAGACTCAGGAGTGAATCACAGTATCAAGTTAGAAAAGAAGAATGATAAGAACTCTGAGTCACTGTGAGACTCTCTTTATAATATGTCTTAAGATGAACTTCTTCTTCTTCAGAAGACTCTCAATAATCTGTTAGATAAGAAATTTATATATATTAGCAACTCTTTCACTGCAGCTTCTATTCTCTTTGTAAAGAAGTCAGATAAAGAACTCTGATTCTGTGTGAACTACTGAGATCTGAACAGATTGACAAAGAAAGATCAATATTTCTTATCTCTCATCAATGAAACTCTAGCACAGATTGAGTAAGCTCAATGATTTACAAAGCTAGATGTTATCACTGTGTTTCATAAGATTTGTATCACTGAAGAAGATGAATAACTTACAGCATTCTGAACATATTATGATCTCTTTGAATAAATAGTCACACTCTTTGAACTGGCTAACACTCTTAGTACATTTCAGAAGTATATCAACTAAGTACTCTGAGATTTTCTTGATAAGTTTGTATCTACTTATCTAGATAATATTCTCATCTTCACTGATGAATTCAGAAAAGAATATCAAGAGTATGTATGAAAAGTATTACAATGACTACAAGAAGCAGAACTATTAATTGATATTAACAAGTATAATTTCAAAGTTAAGAGCACTAAATACTTAGATTTCATCATAGAAGCTGGTAAGAAAATTCAAATGAATTCTGAGAAGATCTCTGTCATTCTTGAATGAGAAGCTTCACATACTATGAAAGATATATGAAGCTTCATTGAATTTGTTAACTTCTATCAGTGATTTATATGAAACTTCTCAGATATTGCAAGATCACTTACAGATCTCACTAAGAAACACTCAGTATTTCAATAATCAGTAGATACTGAAGCTGTATTTACACAGATAAAGAAGATATTCATTAATATCTCTCTGCTGATAACATTCAATTCTGATTATAAGATAGTTATTGAGGCTGATTTCTCTGACTATATAATAGAAGAAGTAATATTGTAATATGATAATAAAGATGTTCTATAATTATATATCTTCATATCTAAGAAACTGATTTCTGCTGAATGCAATTATAAGATCTATGATAAGAAACTTCTTGTAATTATATACTGTTTAGAAGAATGAAACTCTGAACTCTGAAGTATCTCTGAATTTAAGATAATTACAGATTATAAAAATCTCAAATACTTTATAACTATCTGTAAACTCACTGAATGATAGATATGATAATCTGAGTTCTTAAGTTACTTTCATTTTATAATACACTATCATTCTGGCAGTCAGAACTCAATGACAGATGCTCTCTTATAATGAGAGTAAGATATATCATCTGATATAACAGATACTCACTGAATGAACTGAGAGCATCAGCTCTTGAACTCAAAGATACTAGTTAATCAAGATGAAACAGCTTATGACACTATATATACTTCTCTGATTAGAACTATACATGCTTCTTCAGTTAGAACTGTTACTGATATCTCAACTTCTTCTGAATCTACATTAGATGAGCTATAATATATAACAGCTTAAATGAATGAACTTCTCTGAGCACTCACTGAAGAAGTATAATAAGAAGCACTCTGATTTCTCTCAGAACTATATATAAGAACTGACATCTTAGAATATTCAATCAATAATAATAACACTCTATAATTTTATAAATGACACTGAGTCTCTCACTCTGAATTCTTATACATCTGAATAATGCAAGAGATGCATGATTCATATATAACTGATTATTCAGACTATGAACAACTGTATAGAATGATCTTCTGAGAGTTCTATTAATCTAAGATATTAAACAGTATCAGATACTTTGTCTGAAACTGCAATTACTATTATTTCATTATCTTATGAAAGAACTGTAGAAAAGATTTACTGAAATCACTTGATATCTCTGATAGAATCTGATGAGATGTAGTAATTAACTTCACTATTAATCTATCTAAGAGTAAAAGTTGTAGAAATATTCTGATTATCATTGATTAACTAAGTAAGAATGTAATATTGAACTCTTATAATAAGATAAATACTGAATAAGTCACTGAAGTCTTCTTACAGAGTTCATTCTATTGAATGCATGAGTTACTAAGATTAATAGTATTGAATTAAGACTGCTAATTTATAAGTACTCTCTGAATAAGAATCTATCAAGTTCTCAAGATTATATATTATCTGTTAACTGTCTATCACTCTGAGACTGATAATGCATCAGAATAGATAATTCAGACTGTAAAGAATTATCTTTATAAGTTCTGTAATTATTTATAAGATAATTGATATAATCTTCTTCTACATACAGAGATCACTATTAACAGTTGAGATGCTGTTTCAACAGATATAAGTCTGTTCTTTCTTATATATAAATATCATATAAAAGTATTAAATCTTCTAGAGATTACACAGTTCACACTGAATCTCTGTAGTCTGATTCAAATTATTAATAATATAGTAATAAAGCTCTGAGATATCTATAACTGAGCAGAGGTCTTTATAATAACTATGAAACAAGATTAAGAAGATTAAATCAATATTTAATAAGATTCTGCAGAGTAGTATAAGATAGAAGATCTTGTATAATTGAATCTCAAGAATATATAAATCACACATTCATCTTGTACATTAAATTACTGTCATATCAGATATAAAGTAATAGAAGTTCTAGATAGTCACAACTACTGTCTTAATACATCATCAGAAATTCATAATATCTTTTATACAAGCTTACTCTGCTATATTATTACTGATCTGTTCTCTTCTCAACTGACTTCTGACTGACAGCTGCCAGGCATCATAGAAGAAGATAATGAGCTTGAGTGAGAGATTGAGAATATTCTTGATAAGAGATTCTACAGCTGTAACTGACAATATTTTATGAAATGAGTCAGCTATAATCAACTGATCTGAACTCTGAGTTCTGTGTTATCTGAAACAGTAGTTCTTGACTGATAAAAACTGCTTCTGAAAGAGAGAGACTAATGTAACAGGCTGTGCCTGATCAATTATATAGACTATTTCATTACACTTCACAGATTTCAACTGCTTCATTCTTGAATACATATACTTCAATTCTCAGCCATTCTTGATCACCGATCCTCGGCCACTACATACATGTATAAATATTCACTTTGATCACTGATTCTCGCACTTTCTCTTTTCTTTCCTTCTCTAATGTTTTTCTCTTTATTATATAAGATCTATATATTATACTGATCTATTCAGTGTAGACCTTTTACAAGCACTTTTTGAATAAGAATCTATCAAGTTCTCAAGATTATATACTATCTATTAACTGTCTGTCATCTCAAGACTGATGATGCATCAGAATAGATAATTCAGACTAAAAAATTATCTTTATAAGTTCTATAATTACTTATAAGATGATTGATATAATCTGCTTCTACATACAGAGATCACTATCAATAAATAAGATACTATTTCAACAGATATAAGCCTGTTCTTTCTTACACACAGTTATTATATGAAAGTGTTAAATCTCTTAAAGATTACACAGTTCATACTAAACTTCTACAGTCTGATTCAGATCACTGATAATATAGTAATAAAGCTCTGAGATGTTCACAACTGAGCAGAGATCTTCATAACAACTATGAAATAAGATTAAGAGAATTAAATCAATATTCACTGAGATCTCACTAAACAATATAAGATAGAAGACTTAGTGTGATTGAATCTTAAGAATATACAGATCATATATTCATCTTATACACTGAATTATCATTATATCAAGTATAAAGTAATAGAAGTTCTAAGTAGTCATAACTATTATCTTAACACATTATCAGAGATTTATAATATCTTTCACATAAGCTTACTTTATTACACTGTCACTGATCTGTTCTCTTCTCAACTGACTTCTGACTAACAGTTATCAGATATTATAGAAGAAGATAATGAGCTTGAGTAAGAGATTAAGAATATTCTCAATAAGAGACTCTACAGCTGTAGCTGATAATATCTTATAAAATGAATTAGCTATAATTAACTGATCTGAACTCTGAGTTCTGTGTTATTCAAAACAGCAGTTCTTAATCAATGAGAACTGCTTCTGAAAGAGAGAGACTAATGTAGCAGACTATATCTGATCAATTATATAGACTATTCTGTTACACTTCACAGATTTCAAGTGCTTCATTCTTAAATATATACACTCTGATTCTCAGTCATTCTCAATTGCTGATTCTCAGCTGCTATAAATGCATATGCTCTGATTCTCAGTCATTCTTAATTATCAATTCTCAGCTATTATAAACACATATAGATTCTTTCACTCTGACGCTTCACTGCATACATTATTACATATACATATAAATATTCACTTCAATCACTGATTCTCACACTTTCTCTTTCTCTTCCTTCTCTAATGTTTTTCTCTTTGTTATATAAGACCTATCAATATCACATCAATCTATTCAGCGTAGGCCTCTTACAGTAAAGTATATATTCACAGAGATCTCAAAGAGATCTATAAGAAGATTAACAGTGAGCTTAAAACACTGTAGAAACTCTATACAATCTTCTGAAAGTAGTAATAAGTATCACACACAGATCTCTCTGATGAAATCAAAAGATATTTCTTCTCTGACATCTTCTACACTGCAATCTGATTCAATTATTTTAAAATCACAAGTTTCATGTTCTGAGTGAATTATTAGGCCAAGCAATCATTCTCTGAATTAATCATATATATTTATATGGTGTATTCTGCATATAGTTTTAATCTTTAATAAATAATATTAATATCTTATTGTATTGTTGTGCTATGGTTGAAAATTAACAGCTCTATAGAGTGCTTTTTGGAGTTTGTTGGATGGATGAGTTCGTTGGGTGGTGAGTCACGTTACTGATACTACCAGTCTTTTGGCGCCGCCGCCCTAGCCAGTTAGCCGTATTGAAACCGCGACAGTAACTATAACTAACTTGGCATGTCTGACTCGCCGCCTTGCCTGACCTGGCAGTTTCTTGAGGTCGCGGGCGCGCGGGGAGCGGGAGGTGCTTGGGGGCGGAATTCGCGTGCAAAGGCCTGGCAGAAAAGGAACTGAGGAGAGTATACTACTCCGCACAGAGTACTCTGTACGCCATTCGTTGTTGACCCAGCAGAAAGAATTATGGCAGGATAGTATAGCCCTATGCTAAAAGCTATAGAGAATAGTATGTACATGTATGTACATTCGGATTTTTTGCCCTTCCCAGCATCGCTTCGATCGGTGTATTAACTATTAGATATTTATATAATTTTCAAATCCAAATACAAATCCAAGCACCATGCACACTTTTCAATCCTCGACTCGTGGCGTTGACGTAGGCTGCTACTATCACGCATCCCCCAGCGCTATCCATTACTTGCATGCCAAAGATCTCCGGGATGGGCTGCTACTAGACAGCCCTGTCATTATTATTTGCCGTCTTCCATTCACCCCGGTAGGGTCACCAAGATTGCCTGATTGGGACCGGCAGCGCAAACATGAAGTAGAAACTACATGTTATTACTCTAAATTGGGAGATTCTCCTCTGTGGAGGGGGGGGAGAAGAAGCATAACTTTAAGAAGAAAGAGGAACGAAAAATAAAAGCAAGAAAAATGTGGGGCGTAGGAAAAAGAAAGTAAAAACATTATTTCGAGCGCAATCGATAACTAGTTAGCTAACGTAGCCGCCGCAGCACACAGATAAACCTCCCCCGGGTGTGGTTTGTGGGTAGTGGGAGTGTAACTCCGTAGGCGTATTTTATTTACTAATAATGCGCAGCCAAAGCCGGCGCGTCATTCTCGCGGCAAACGTCCCTCCCTCCATAACTAACTACATACCATACACCAACCAACCAACCAACCACCACCATCACCACCAACGACGACCACGACCTCACCTAAACAAATCCCGCCTTCACGTCAACCCGGCCGTATCCCAAAAAGATACAATTGACTCCCACCCACCACAAGTCGCAGAGGCCACTTGTGCATACTATTTTTTGCGAAGTTTTTATTTACCACCCTGGAACCAAGGTTCCGCCTGGAGAATTTGCTTCGGGTCGCGGAAAAAACTTAAGGCTCCGATTTTTTTTTTTCTTTTTTTGGTTTCGCCTTACCCTGAAACTCTCTGCCAGAGCGCAAACTGGTGGCAACAAAAAACAAACTTCCCGGATTTCAAAGAGCGCAGAAGGGGAAAAAAAACAACAATTTTTTTATTAATGTATATCATCTTGTTGCATTTCCTTCCTTCTATCCTCTTTCAAATTTATTTGCCTTCCCCGGTAAACCGTTAGCAACCCAACGCGAAAAGAAGAACTCCCCTCAGTATATCGACAACAAGAACATCAACAAATCATCCTCGGACTTGTCGCGAAACACATACCCGAATTTGTCAAAACCCGCTTTCGAATTCCCCCGTTTCACTAACCGTTTTCGGTCTCGAAACTGATAAAGCTCCAGTCGCTGATAACGCGGCGCGCGCACATTCATTGACTGCGCAGTGTATACCTCCTCTTAGCGACATCAACTAGACTGAAAGGGGGCAAACAGCCCTCTTGATATCCAACTGCTGAGAACGAAATATGCCATCATCAACTAACCGCCGAACCCGGCGCAAAGACGTTGGATTGCAAGAGACTCCGGAAACAGATCAAGTGGATTCCTCTCCCACTCGTCGTACTACTAAGAAGCGCAAGGTATTATCTTCCTTGTTCTGAGCGTGGCTCGGGTTTTGTTTCATTATTCTCTGTCGCTGGTAGTTTATTTATATACGGACTATTATCGCTGATTCGGACTCTTTTGTGACTATGTTTAGATTGACCACTCCCGTTCGCTTCCCTTGCCGTTAGAGAAGACTCCGGAGCCCGTTTCTGCTGATGAAGCGGATGACTCCGGTACAGAAAATGATCTTGTAACCACCAAGGACCTGGTGGATTCCGTGATAGCCTGCCTTGATGTCTCGGATGACCCCGTGGTTGTCATGGATGAGTACTCGAATATCAAAAATGAACGTGAAAACCCAGAGAGCGTGAAGGCCTATGCTAAGATTGCGGGTCGTGACTGGACTTACTACATGCAAGGTGTACATATCAACATCGGTCGCCCTCCAGACCGGGATCAGAGGGTCGATGCCCAGTCAAGCCCCGTCGCCGTTGCAGCCCAGGCGATGCCGGAAGTACATATCGATCTGGGCCCCAGCAAATTTGTCTCCAGATTACATGCGGAGATTTTGTACAGAAGTCAGGATCCTATTGGCTGGCATATTCGCGTCAACGGGCGCAATGGTATTCGATTGAATACCCAGATAATAAAGCGAGGAGGGATCTCAAAGATTACTTCTGGTGATGTTATCGAGATTGCAGGCACGCAGATGATGTTTGTAACCCCGGACGGTCGGGCTGTCATCCATCCTTTCTTCGTGGATAAGTGCCAGCGCTTGGCTGGTGGCGATGACGCTGCTAGCTGGGACGAGTCGCAGCATGCACACCCAGCGCTTTCCCGCAACAGGACCGGCCGGACGGTGCCTCATATCGACCAAAAGCATCATGACATTCCAAGTGCCGGAAATGGTCCCGAGCCAGCGCCAGCGGTTAAGAAGGCTCCATTTTATCCCAAGAATCGGCAAGTTACCACGCCACCTCGTCAGCGATCTTCAAACACAGATGATGCACTCCCGGCCAAACCATCACCGTCCCCGCTCTACAATCGCGGTATGATGATAGAGAGCACAGAAGATATTGATTATAGCGATGAATCGGCAAAGGATCTGAAGCCCCCCTACAGCTATGCTACGCTGATTTCACAGGCTATTTTCTCGACGGAAGAGGAGAAGTTAACTCTGAGCAAAATTTATGCGTATATTACTGAGAATTATGCTTTTTACCGCCATACAAAATCAGGATGGCAGGTTCGTTCAACCCCCTTTGTTCTCATAGTCAATAAAAGGGTAATATTTTTTTTTTTTTTTTTGAGTACCCTGTTACTAACAGTAGTTCATAGAACTCGATTCGCCATAATCTTTCTTTGAATAAAGCATTTCAAAAAGTGCCCCGCCGCACTGACGAGCCGGGCAAGGGCATGAAATGGCAAATTGTTCCCGAATTCCGACAGGAATACTTCAACAAACAAAACCGCAAGAGTAACCAGTCATCTGCCCCCTCCTCACCCGTCACCAAGGAAGGTAAAGGTAGCTTCCGCCCCGCAAATGGCCAGAAGGGCTACGATAAGAGTCTCGAAAGCTCGTTCCGAACAAGCAATCCGTCACCACAAACGACTTCGCCCGGGTTTAACTCGTTCTCCGTTGCACCTGTGGAAGCTTATACCCCGGAACGCGGTCCCCGAGTCAGCCGTAGAGCCAATGGGCATAACAATGCAGACTACGGCGAACAACACTCCCCTCTACCCACCCGTCCACGGAGTAACAATCCCAACCGCACATACGGCCTGTCAGATAACATCAGCGGCTCACCGCCCGTCTTGTCATCTTCATTCTTCGACGACGCCACGTCCATGATCACGCCTGCTCCGCGTCGGCACCAACCCCTCCTCGCCCCCCCCAGCACAGCGCAGATCCCGTCGAAATTCATGCCGATGAGCTCACCAGCGCAGTTCTGGAAGTTCGCGGAGATAGGGAATACGCCGGGGCGAGTGGCTGATATGAGTCCGTTGAATGGCGGCGGCTATAACTTTAGAGCTGGCGGTGGCATGGGTGCGGGCGGTGCGGGAGGATCTGGTGATGGGCTGTCTGCCATCCCTAGCAGTAGCCCGCCGCCGCCAAATTTAGGAAGCCCGAGTAAACCGAGTAGTGGGCCTGGGTTGGGTCGGCCGCTTGATTCGAGAGTTGCGGGTGGTGCGTCGAATGGTGTTGTTGGTCTTGTGCCTCGACATAATTCTGGCGGTGACAATCCCGATGAGGATGAGGATGGAGATGAAATTGGGGAGTTTGATCTTGCTCGGTAAGGTTTTTTTCTTTTTCTCTCTTTTCCTTAATTTTCTTTGCTTTGTATTTTTTCAATAACTAACCCGGAATCTTTTTGGTGTAGGGGTTTCCAACCGATTGGCAGTTACCATCAGCAAATAAGCGCAACAAGAGCCAGCGCAAGCGCGTCGACTTCTTAGAAACCAGAAAGAAAAAATTCAGCTGGCTATTAGAAAGAGTACGTGTGGGCTTAGAAGGGGGAAAAATAAACAATAAAATACCAAAAATACAAAAGAAAAAACCGCTCATCATAAAGTGATCTGATCGAGCAACAAGAAAAAAGAACAAGAGATATAAGAAAGACGATTTGCAAGGCTAGAAATCACAAAGAGAGCCATAAGAAAGATCAAAGATGCGAAAAGTTTTTCCTCCCGAGTTCCGCTTCAGCTCTTGTTTTTCTGCGTTCGCAGTCGAACGCCCGCCTCCCTCTCCCTCTCCCTCTCCCTCTCTCGCGGACGACCAGTCGAATATCACACGATCTCCCATGATCTCTTCCGTCACACCGTCCATCGCACCTTGCATATGCTCTGTTTACGTACGACCCTATCTGTTATTATTATTATTATTGTTATTATTAACTTTTACTTTTTATATCTGTTCTGTTCCCTGTATCAATATCAACACAATGGCTGCATTTGTTTTAGTTCTTTTGGCCTTGTTTCTTCTTCTTTTTGTTTTCAATGTTTCCTATGACCTACGAGGGAGATTCGGGGTTTTTTTTTTTGGAGTGTTTTTTTCTACTTATTACTTACTTCGCCTTTTCAATTTTTCCCATTCTTTTCTTTCCATTTTCGTCAGAGAGGTAAGCTCTTTTAACTCTCAAAAGAGCTTTAAAAGCATGCATGATTGGTCTCTATTGTCATACTTTGTTTTAATTCTTATTTTTATTTTCAATTTATTTTTATTATTATTTATTTCCCTGATTTCTTTAACCTGCATGAGGCTTTCTGTGAGTGAAGTAATTGATTATTATTATTATTATCTCTCTCTCTCTTTATTATAGAAAAATCAACTTTTTCATGTAAAAAATGCTGTAACATGATTTTATATATATTTTGTCAAATTTGCTTCTTCAAACACAGCTCTGCTCTGCTCTGGTAGCTAAATAATGTGGCTATCTAGTAGCACCTTGGCTTAAATCAATAGCGTGTAAGTTTAAAACTCATAGAGAATACATTAAATCTGAAACTCAAGCATCTTAGATTTCTAATAAATAAGAAGATATACAAATTGCTATAATGAATCACTCTATGTTTCTGAGTTGAAAAGTTATTATTATGTGTATCTAGTTGTCACTTCTTTGTATTTTCTATATTTTAGATATCTTGATGTGGTTCGGAAGAATGTACGACCGCCGGATAATAACGCGGCCGCTTCCGAACACGCTTACGAATGTAAAAGGGGCCCTAGTGTTGGTGATTACTACACCTACCCTAGTCACGTGCCACCTCAACCTATTTAGTGTAACTCGCGTAGTTAGATTACAACACAATAACATTATTCTTCAAGAGATTATGAAGTTCTTATTAAGCTAATGAAAACTGCTGAAATAATATGTTAACTATATCTTTATGTATCATTACACATGTCTAGATGTTTTTTATAAGTAATTGAACTCATGATTAATCTAAGATCTGAGAGAATGCCTGACTTAATAAAAGAATATATATCTTCAAGATGAAGAAATGAGAAGACATTAGAACAGCAGATACAAGATCACAGATCATTATCAATGTTAATAATAAACTGAAAAGTGACTGTCTCTGAGATATTTGAGCTGAATGAAATCATCACAGAGAAACAGTCTGATAAGTTTAATAATAAATATAAAGACTCAGTTGAAGATATCAGTAAGATATTAGATAATATAGAGAGCTTAAGTGACTGAAATGATAATAGCTCTGTGAGTGAGAAGACTTATATAAGACTAGAAATTACAAGACTTCAGTATGAAGTTGAGTGAATGAAGACAGATAGAAATAAAAATGAAGAGCTTAGTATAGATTTAATAAACTATCTTTAATAAAAGAGTAGAATATCTATATTAATAAAGATTCTTAATGAATTCAGAGATTAAGTAAGATTTATAAAGAAGTCTATTATACTCACTGACTCTGTAAATTATTCTATATGAAAAGAAGAGATTCTGCTTGCAGTAAGATAATCTGAAATAAATGATATTCTTAATAATAAGTAGATTAATTCTGATGAGAATATCAGTATAAATATACAATATTTTTAATTAAAATGAAATATCTGACTATATAACTATATATAATCTGTGATCATCTCACAGATCAAATCTCACTTTATTATATTTAAGAAGTCTCAACTATCTGCTTATTCTCTATAATCTGTTATAGAGAATAATTTCACTGAAAGATCTGCTATTTACAGAACTCATCTATTTCAAGAATTAATTAAGATAATATTAAAATTAAAGAGTTCTGATCATATATTTATTAAAGATTTAATTACAATCAGAACTGATTATATCTGATTGAGATATAATATCAAAGATTTCATGTTTTTTAATAAACTTCTTACAGAGATTAGTAAAGATTGATCATCTTTTATAAAGAATTAAATAGATGTAATAGAGAAGAATAAGAATACTAGAATACTTAAAGATGATTTTATAAAATTATGTTAAGATATTCTTCTACAATTATCAGCTATTAATAAATCTCTCATCTCTGATGAAAAGATCTCTGTAAATAATACTCAAGATTTTAATAGAAAGAATAAAAAGAATAAGAAGAAGAAGAAGATCTCTGAGAATAAGAATAAAGATTTCATCAAGTCAGATAGAAAGAATAATAATACTATTAAAATATATTATCATTGTCAGAAGATTGATCATATTCAAACAGATTACTAATTGAAATTTTCTGAAAAACACTCTACTAGTTATGATAAGAATAAGAATAAGAATGAAACAGATTCAGTGTCAGTTCATAATATTATTAAGTAAGTATTTCATACAATAGAAACAGTCTATTCTACTGATTAAACTGGCAAAGATATCTGAGTTCTGAACTCTGAATTTGATACTCATGCTACATCTTGCAAGAATCTCATATTAATAGTGCTGCAGAAGATTAATATTATATTGAAGATAGTTAACAGATTAACAGCTTCTGCAACAGCTATAGAGAAGATGAATATATCAGTTAAAAAAGTGAATCTACTGCTACAGAACATCTGCTATGTTTCTAAGCTGAAGATAAATCTTATAAGTTTTGAGAAGCTTGTATGTCAGAGTTATATATATAAGTAACTGATCTATGAGAACACTGATTCAATCTTACTAACCTTATCTAACAAGATATTGAGTTTTACTGTCAAATTAAGTGATAAGAATAACTATATTCTGAAAAAATAATCAATGACTAGAGACTTGATTCAATTTATAATATTAAATAATGAATTTGAATCTATGAAAATTCTACAGTCTGCAGAGAAAAAAGATTCTCTACTAGTATTACTTAATAAGAATATCAAGATTATTAAACATACAATGCTACAATGATATTAAAAGCTTGATCATCTCAATTCTGTAAATATTACTAAATTAGCAGCAGATTCACAACTGAGAATGAGAATTAAGAGTGACAGAGCTTTGTTATTCTGTAAGACCTGTATACAGATAAAAATGATATATTCAATATTCATATCAATGATAAGAACTGTTAAATCTATGATGAGATTCTTTATGAATCTTACAGATGATGACTGTACACTATATAATGAAATCAATCTCTCTACTCATGAAGAAGCTAATTATTGAATAAGTATTACAGATAATGTCACACACTATAGATGAATTATTCTTATAATATTAAAGAGTGAGATCACTGTACATTTAATAATCTTTATTGACAGAATTGAGGTCACTACTCAATATTGAATTGAGACTTTACACTGAAATGACAGAGATGAATTTAAAAGTGATGAATTAAAGATCTACTATCAGTGAAAAGAGATTATATATGAGATTACTACATCTGATACATCACAGTTCAACAGCTCTGCAGAACATGTCAATCATATTGTAGATAAAAAGACAAGAAGCTTACTATTCAATAGCAGACTTATAAGAGAACTTTGAAGTGAAGCTATTCAAGTTGTGATTATAATGATCAACACATTCTCAATATCAACAAAGATTTACAGATGTCAAGAAGAGATCTCATTATTTTCTTTTAAAGTTTGAACAGATGTTCAACCTTCTGCTCATTGAATATGTAGATGAGAATATAAGATGTATAAGAAGAATCTGAAGATTATCAATAAGCTCACAGATAGAACTGATAATAAGTAATAATAATTAGTTGAATATTAAGAACTGTATTAATATTGTATCTGAGACTCTGCAATCTGAAAGCTTGAGATTGTAAGAAATATTGTTTTTAATGAAGAATTAATAATAGAAGAAGCACTGATAAATGTCATTAGAGAAGCAGTCAAACTGTCAGAGAAATTGAATATTCTTAATACTATGAAGAGATGATAATACTATCTTCTAAGAAGACTTACAAAGAATAAATCTGATGTTTTAAAGATACTTACTGATGATGATATGAACAGTATGCTGGAACTGACATATCTACTAGATAATGAGACAGAACTTGTCAATGATGATATAAATAATTCTGTGAATGATGAAGATTCTGTACTCAGTGTTCTTAATAATCATCTGATCACACTAGCAGAGGTCAAAAGAAGTCATGACTGAGAATATTGACATCAGACAATGAGAAAGGAAGTGGAAACTTTTGAACAGAAGAAGATATATATTATTGTTAAAAAGACTCTGAAAATGAACATTCTTACAGATAAATGAGTGTATGATTGAAAATTAAATAATAAGAATGAAATTATCTACTTTAGAGCTTGTTAAGTAATTAGAGAATTCCTACAATAACAAGATATTTATTATAATAAGTTATATACAGCAGTGATATCTGAATCTACATTATGAAGCTTATTCACTATATCAATAGCAAGAGGTTGAAAAGTCAGATTAATTAACTATATATCTGCATTTTTGAATGAGGTATTGCCTCAGAATGAGATGATATTTATACAACTACTCACAGAGATCAAGCACAGTTATAATGAATTAGTAGGGCTTATACATCAGAGCTTATACAGAATGAAACAGACAGTAAGAACATAATATTTTCTTATAACAGAACACTTGATAAATCTAGAATTCAAGATCTCATCATATAATAGTGAATTTCTTTATTATTCAATTCATAAGTTATTCTTGACACTACATGTCAATGACTGTTGAATCACAGGGCCTGAAGAGAGTGAAATTGAGTGAATTTTGATGAAAATCAGAAAAAGATTTGAGACAAAAGAAGTTGAACAGAATAAATCTTATCTGAGAATGAAGATCGCCCCGGTGGCCGAATGATTAATGCGGCCACCCAGTAGCGCCTTGGCGTGGGAAACCAAGGCGCGTGGGTTCGAAACCCGCAGAGGATACATTAAATCCGGAACTCAAGCACCTCAGGTTTCTAATAAATACAGAGGTGTACAAATCACTCCAATGAATCACTCTATGTTCCTGGGCTGAGAAAGTTATTATTGCATGTATCTAATTGTCACTCCTTTGTATTTTCCTATGTTCTTGTTATCTTGGCGTGGTCTCAACACCTGTATTTCCTCCTGTATAATCAACACTTGACCTGTATTTAACATCACGCAAGGACTCATCATAAGCTCCGCTTGCATATGAGTATAATGAAAGAATAATAATAATAATAATAATAATGAGAATGAAGATCAAACATCAGAGAAATGATAATCTAGTAGTTATACAGAGTCATTATATTGAGAAGATTCTTGAAGATTTCAGTATGAATAAAGTGAATTCTGCAGAGATCTCTATGATGACAGATATACAACTGAAATTTTCACCTGATGAGAATGATGAATTGAATAATAACTTTATAACTACAAGATATTGTCAAGAATTGAGATCATTGCAGTATTTAATCACAAGCAGCTGATCAGATCTGATATTCACAGTTAACTATCTCTTACATTTTAACTCACATTTATACAAAGTATGTTAAGCAGTATTGAAGCATGTTCTATGTTATGTCAAGAAGATGAAAAACCATGACATATTGTATAAGAAGAAGATAGAAGATGGCCTGAGTTCTGTGACATACTATAATTCAGACTGAGCAGGGGCAGATCTTCAATACAAATTGACTACTGACTATATTATATTGATTAACAGATCACTGATCTCATAGCAGTTGCAGAGACAGATATCTATTATCAAATCAATTATAGAAGCTGAGTATATTGCAGCTAGTGAGATAGCTTGTGAGATAATCTGATTGAATAATATATTATATAATACTAAATTGATGAATAATGAAAAAGTAAAAATATGCTCATATCTATGAGTTAATAATAAGAGAGTAATCAATCTAGTAAAGAAGAAATTCTTAATATGAAGATTGCATCATATCAAGATTAAATATCATATTCTTTACAATTTGATTGAAAAAGAGGAAATCATGATGAAACATATTGATTCTATAGTGAACATAGCTGACAGACTCATCAAGTCACTGGCGAAGCCTGCATTTGAAGATTTTATTAAAAGAATTGATTTGAAAGAGATCAGAAAGAAATGATTGAATGATAATAATAATACAGTGAATCAGTGAATTTTACATGTATTTCTTGATTTTTACAGTTATTACTGTACAGACATCTTTTCTAATAAGGAAATGAAGATCTGATTAATGTAATTAAGTATTATTGCATTTTCAAAAGATTTGAGAATGAGAGAGGCCCCGGGTGGCAGCTTATAGACCACAGTGTAGCAAGAGAGAGTGTTGATGATTACTACATCTACTCTAGTCACATGTCACCTCAATCTATTTAGTGTAACTCGCGTAGTTAGATTACAACATAATAACGTTATTCTTCAAGACCTAGCAGCCACTAATTTAGTATAATGTATATAAGAAGCCGGCGTACGCCTGTAATCATACACTGGCTCAAGAAACCTTTGAATGACATCTGATAGCATGTCTAAAAACTAGTGAGAAGTACAGGCTTCTTCAGAATGTGATAATTCTGTCTATGAAGTGATTTGTAGTTATCATGTCAGTGTGATTCTAAGCATCTTAAAAGATAGTATATAAAGAAGTAGTGAGTGAAAGAGCATCTGATTGATACTGCTTTACTTATTGAGAAAAAACTTCACACTCAGGTGAATATCATGTATATAAATGAATGAGATGTGAGAAAAGAGAATGAGAGTGATGAATCAGATTCAAAGAAGTTTACTCTTTACTCAGAGAAATAAAAGAGAGATAATTATCACTGAAGTTATATAATAATAATAGAAATTATATAACAATATAATAATAGATATTATATAATTAATGAAAAATCACTGAAATAAATATCTTCTCTAATTAATATAAACATTCTTCTCTGTTATCTGAACTGAAAGATATACAGAATCTCTTAGAAGATTTACTTAAAATAGTAAGAAAAGTAACTAAGATCACTGAACTGAAAGTGAAACTCTGTATATATATAAGCATTCTAAATGAGATTGAGGTCTTGTATACACAGTGACAGACTGAGATGAAAGTTAAACAATAATTGATATTTATCACAGATTAAGTATTTACTATAAAAAGCTTCTCTGATGTAATTATCATTATTAATAAGAATAGAGAAAATTAGATTATAGATCTGTAGCAGAAGATTTGTAAAAGACCTATACTGAATAGATCAGTATAATATTTATAGATCTTATATAACAAAGTAAAAAACATTAAAGAAGAAAAGAAAAGAGAAAGTGTGAGAATCAGCAATCAAAGTAAATATTTATACATATATGTAGTGGCATACACAGTGAAGCTTTGAGATGGGAGAATTTATACACATTCATAGCAGCTGAGAATCAGTGATTAAGAATGACTGAGAATCAGAGCTTCTCACAGAATCTATAAAGCGTAATGAAGTAGTCTATATGATTGATCAGACACAGTCTGTTATATTAGTCTCTCTCTTGTCTAATCATGTGTAGTTCTCATCAGTCAAGAGCTGCAGTCTCAGATAGTGTGAAACTCAGAGTTCAGGTTGACTGATTATAACTGACTCATTTCACAAGATATTATTAACTGCAGCTGCAAGGTCTCTCATTGAGAATATTCTTAATCTCTCACTCAAGTTCATTATCTTCTTCTATGATCTCTGACAGCTGTCAGTCAGAAGTCAGTGAAGAAGAGAACAGGTCAGTGAGGACAGAGCAGAGTAAACTCATATAAAAGATATCATGAATCTCTGATAGTGTGTCAAGACAGTTATTATTATTATTATTCTTCAATTATAGATGTATGCAGTCAGAGACTATGACATCTACCTGGGAACCTTTAGTTCTCAGGGTTTTTCCTATATCTATAGAGTCAACTATTATACACTTATCAATTTCAGATATGCAAAATCAGAAAATTCCAGCTCAGAATACAAAAACTGTTTACAAATTGCAGTATTTCAACACCTATTAATACTTTGAAACCATTTGAAAATATAATGACAAAGGAAAAGAGAACATAGTCTTAAAGATAGACATATTAAATAGATAGATAGAAAAGAACAGAAAGAAACAAGTACAGTAAAGAGAGACTATGACAAAATAAAATTATTAAAAGATAGTGTATAGCTGTTTTAACAGACTATATCTAATCAATTTTCATCTCTTCATATTCAGATACTTCTGAGTTGAGCCATTTTCTTGTAGCTGCTTGAGTTTCTGATAGAAAGTCTATTAAGTATTTAAGTCCTGTCTCAGTTGAGAATAAGAACCTCATATTTAATTGATTTAAATCATACTTCTTCTTTAATCTGACTCTGAGACTATTGTATAATGCACAATGTATTATAATATGCTCAGGATTCTCATTTGTATTGCAGAATGAGCACTCTGTTGAATCAAATCTATCATCAAATCTTTGTATATAGGATTTGAAATAACCATGTCCTAGTTTTAGCTGAATTATGAATGAGAATATTTTCTTTTTGCATTTAATTGAACAAGATTTTCACTTTGATTTTATCTCAAATCTTGAATAATGTATGCTCTTCTTTTGTTTCTGCCAGCTTTCATTTCACTTATTATTATTATTATTCTTCAATTATAGATGTATGCAGTCAGAGACTATGACATCTACCTGAGAACTTTTAGTTCTCAGGGTTTTTCCTATATCTGTAAAGTTAACTATTATACATTCATCAATTTCAGATATGCAAAATCAGAAAATTCCAGCCCAGAATACAAAAACTGTTTATAAATTGCAGTGTTTTAACATCTTCTGATACTTTGAAATCATTTGACAATATCATGACAAAGGAAAAGAGAACACAGTCTTAAAGATAGACATATTAAATAGATAGACAGAAAGGAATTGAAAGGAAAAGATAAAGTAAAGAAAGACTGTAACAAAACAAATTATTAAAAGATAGTATATAGCTGTTTTAACAGACTATATCTGATTGATTTCCTCCTCTTCATATTCAGACATTTCTGAATTTAGCCATTTTCTTGTAGCTGCTTGAGTTTCTGATAGAAAGTCTATTAAGTATTTAATTCCTGTCTCAGTTGAGAATAAGAATCTCATATTTAATTGATTTAGATTGTACTTCTCTTTCAATCTGGCTCTGAGACTATTGAATAATGCACAGTGCATTATAATATACTCAGAATTCTCATTTATATTGCAGAATGAGCATTCTATTGAGTCAAATCTATCATTAAATCTTTGTATATAAGATTTGAAATAGCCATGTCCTAGTTTCAGCTGTATTATAGATGAGAATATTTTCTTTTTACATTTAATTGAACAAGATTTTCACTTGAGTTTTGTTTCAAATCTTGAATAATGTATACTCTTCTTTTATTTCTGCCAGCTTTCATTTCACTTGTCTAAACAAGATTCTTTTATTTTTCTCTTTATAAAAGATCAGAACACAATTTTTTGAATAGATCTGCTTAATTCTGCATTCTTTTTTACAGCTGAATCAGCCAATTCATTGGCATGAATATTCATATAAGCAGAAACTCAGTGCAGATGAATTATCAGCTTTGATATTCTTCTCTTTTGAATTTTCAAAACAGAGTTTAAGATCAGTTCAAGATTCATTTGATCATTATAAATCTGACTATTTCTAAGTCTTTTTAAAGCAGCTTGACTATTAGATAATATTCATG
>NW_003101679.1:1950084-2081866 GCF_000003855.2 Blastomyces gilchristii SLH14081
TTGAGAAGATAGCTGACTCTAATTCATCTTGTGTAAGATCAGGCCATTTCTAGTCATTTTCATTAATGTAGTTGAGAAGTGATATATTCTCTTCCTCTGAATCTGAATCTGAATCTGATGAGTTCTGAAAGAGAATTCTCATGAAAGCTTGACATTTTTTCTCAAAAGAGTTTACTGTATATGATTCATTCTGAAACTTATATTCTAAAACTGAAAGTTTTGCTACACTTCTTATTTTAGTATAGTTAAAAGCTTTAAAAACTTCCTTCTCTTATACTTCTTCAAGAAATTTATTCCAGCAGTCTGTTTTAGCTCTTTTAATATCTGAAAAATATTCATTTCTGACAGCTTTGAACTCTTTATTAGATATTATATTATTCTTTCAATCTCTTCTAGCAGTAGCTAATTCTTTTCTTTTAGATGAGATATTCTCATTTCATCAAGATTTTAAATACTCAGAAGATTTTCTCTTTGAAATATTATCTCTAACACTTGTTAGAATAATAGATGTAATAAGCTTCACTCTATTCTCAAGCATTTTATTTAAGATATCTTGATCAGAATTCTAATATAGCTCATTCTGTCTTTCAGATTTTAACAGTTTTATACTTTCTTTAACTGCTTTTCAATCAGCTTTTTCAAAGTTATACTGATTAGAGAGAAGAGGATTTTCACTCATTTATTTTTCACTCAGTTCAATATTAAATTGAATAATCTCATGACCTGATTCTGATGTCTCATTTGAATCAATAAACCAGTTTACAAGTCTTCTTTCCATTAGATTTTGTGACATGAAGGTTAGATCTATAATAGACTATGAGCGCTAGTCACCCGCAGGATGCACCTTAAGCTAATTACATTTAACCCTCTATAATTAACCGACCACCGCGTTCATCCTCTCAGGCCAGCCACTAATTTCCAGGGGTGTTAGTTAGTGGCTGCCATCGCTCACTTGGTGACGTACACATCAAGCTTCCAGTTGCTGATCTCAGCCTCATTAGATGCTCATACACCTATCAATCAGCTGTTGTGGCCTCGCCCTGTGTTAGGAACTAACCATAGGCTTGATGACTGCAGTCCTCCCTGCCAGTATTAGGGCTTGGCAGTAAGCTTGCAGGCTCTAGCCTATCAGGGTGCCCTGCCTAGGGCCTAGATGCGTGTCTAGACCTGCTAGTCAGGTGGTTTTCAAAATCATTCCCTGTATTTGAGGGGCAGCTAGGCTCTGATGACAGCCCTAGTTAGGGACTTGCTTAAGTAGTGTATAACCACTACATTAGGCTTAACTCTATATCATTAGAACCTTGACGGGTGCACAGTAGAATAGTAGGACATTGACACTTCATGCTGGCCCTGATGAGTGTTCACAGAATCTCGCTTAACTAGTGGCTTGGCTTGCAGTAGGGAGTTCTACCCTGCACCAAGCCTTACTAATTAGGCTCAGCCTCTATTACATGGGGGCTTTCATGGGTAAGAAGTGACAGGTGCCAGCGGTGGGATTTGAACCCACACACCTCTAATGTGTGTGGCCTTGGTTACCAGTCTTACCAACTGGGCCACGCTGGCTTTCATTTCACTTGTTTAAACAAGATTCTTTTATCTTTCTCTTTATAAAAGATCAGAACACTGTTTTTTAAATAGATCTGCTTAATTCTGAACTCTTTTTTGCAGCTGAATCAGCTAATTCATTACCATGAATATTCATATGAGCAGGAACTCAATGCAGATGAATTATCAGTTTAGATGTTCTTCTCTTTTAAATTTTCAAAACAGAGTTTAAAATCAGATCAAGATTCATTTAATCATTATAAATCTGACTATTTCTAAGTCTTTTTAAAGCAGCTTGACTGTCAGAGAATATTCATATCTCTTTCAAACTATTTCCTCTTTTATAAGATTTTATTTCAATGAGTTTGAAAGCTTTCACTATTACAAATAGTTCAGTATCAAAGACTTCAGATTCACAGTCTAAATTTGAGAAATCTGAGATAAAATTGATATTATCTTCAGTATAAGCAATGTCTGTATCTAATTTATTCAAATTCTCATTTTTTGAGTCATCTGAGTAAATCAGAATAGAGTCTTTTATATTGATTGTAGAGATCTTCTTCAAATACTGTTCATATTCTCTCTCTTTAGATAGTTCACTTATTTGTAAGTCTATGAGAGATTTCAGCTTTTCTCTTCAGAGAGATATCTTCTCATGATCAATTTTCTCAACATTTAATAAAGAAAATTAATTCTTAATAAGTGAATATAGTCTATACAGTTGAGAGAGCATTTTCTTTAAAGTATTATTCTCATTTCAATCAAGAAATCTATTTCAATCCTGTTCATTTTCTAAGTTAACTAATGAAAATAAAGAAGAGACTCTTTCTCTGATTATATGATTTAAGCTTATCTTTATGACTCTCAGAGCATAGTTTATACAGGCCTTTTCAAATTGAATAGCAGAAGATGAAATTGAGGCTTCAATTTTCATTACTTTAATAGAAGATGATTTGAATGCTTTCAGAATTCTTCTCAAAGCTCTGTTTTATAGACTTTGAAACAGTTCAGTGAAGTTATCTTAATTGTTTCATCAAACTTGAACTTCATAATCAGCTACTGAGATAATACAGGCTATGTATAACTGTCTCATAGTCTGAAAAGATAGACCTCTCTCAGTATTTGATAGTCTGATTATACTATTCAGTAGTCTCTCTGCCTTGATGATTCTTTGTTGAATATGATATTTAAAATTCAACTTAGAGTTTAACCATACTCCTAGTCATTTGACATTCAAACTGGGTTTAATCTGTTTATTCAGAAGAGTTAGACTTAGTTCTTTCTCATTAAATCTGAGAAAAAAGTGAATTAACTCAGTTTTATTCATATCAAATTGAATTAGATTGATATCTGCTCTAACAAAGATTTTCTTTACTGCTTTCTCAATCACTTCTAAATTCTCTTTGATTGTCTTTGAACTGTAGAGTAGATCAATATCATCTATATAACTTGAAGATCTCACTATTTTCATCTCTCTATTCTTGAATAAATATGCAGTGTATATTGCAAATAAAACAGATGAGATTGAAGATTCTTGTGATACTTCTATTTTTATCTCAGTTTTATCTTATTTTCTTTCATCAAAGAATAGTTGTATAATTCTTTTAGATATGAAATAATCAACTCATTTTATTAGAGAAAGTGACAGTTTTAACATCTTCAAAGTTTGAATCATCTTAGACTTTGAAATATAATCAAATGCATCTTTTATATCAATAAAAACTGCAGTTGAGACCAGGTCTTCATGCTTTGCTACTTGAATATCATGAATAACTGAGAGAATAGTGTCAATTGCAGAACATTGTTTTCTATCTCTCATTTATTCATTAAATAGAAGAGAATCACTAATAGAGCTTATAAAAGATAATCTAGTAGCTATTATCTTTTCTAGAACTTTTCTCAAACAGTTCAACAGAGATATTACTCTATATAACTTAGAAACTGAAGCTTTTCTATTAGATTTTGTAAGGATTACTTCAGTAGCTTCTCTTCAGCATTCAGAATAATAATCATTTCTTAAGAGATTGAAAAAGAGCTCAAAATATTCATTCTTTAAGTAGAAATATGTGTTTTGAATAATTAAATGATTAATTGAATCAGGCTCTGCAGCAGTTTTAATTGTACTTGAGAATATTACTGACTCTAGTTCATCATATGTAAGCTCAGGCCATTCCCAGTTATTTTCATTAATATATTCATGAAATGACATATTCTTCTCTTCTAAATGTGATGAGTTTTGAAAGAGAATTCTTATAAAAGCTTGACATTTTTTCTCAAAAGAGTTTGCTGTATACAATTCATTCTGAAATTCATATTCTAAGGTTGAAAGCTTTGTTACACTTCTTGTTTTAGTATAGTTGAAGACTTTAAAGACTTCTTTTTCTTATACTTCTTTAAGAAATTTGTTCCAGTAATCTGTTTTGGCTTTTTTAATATCTGAAAAATATTCATTTTGAATAGCTTTGAACTCTTCATCAGATATTAAGTTATTCTTTCACTCTCTCTTAGCAGTGACTAATTACTTTCTTTTAGAAGTGATATTCTCATTTCATCAAGATTTGAAATACTCAGAAGACTTTTTCTTTGAAATATTTTCTTCAATACTTGTTAAAAGAATAGATGTAATCAGCTTTACTCTATTCTCAAGTATTTTATTTGAGATATCTTGACTTTGATTTCAATAAAGCTCACTCTGTCTTTCAGATTTCAGCTGTTTTACTCTTTCTTCAACTGCTTTTCAATCAGCTTTTTCAAAGTTATACTGATTAGAGAGAAGAGGATTTTCACTTCTTTATTTTTCACTCAGTTCAATATCAAATTGAATGATCTCATGACCTGATTCTGAGATTTCATTTGAATCAATAAATCAGTTTATAAGTCTTTTTTTAATTCAATTTTATAACATGAAAGTTAGATCTATAATAGATTTCTGTTTTATGTCTTTTCTAATGAATGTTTGTTGATCAGACTTGTTAACTAAATCTATTGAATGCTTAAAAGTTCATTCAACCAGTTTATCTACTCTTACTGCTCTTGTGCACTCTGAGTTTCATCAGGAATGATGTGCATTGAAGTCTCCTGCAATTATAGAGTTTTTTAAGAGAGTTATATTTAAAAATCCTCTATCAATTATTCAGGTATTGTTGTTTTCTTTCAATGACTTTTCATTATAGATATTTATAAGTTGAATAGTATTAAACTCATTCTCTTTATCTATAATATCACTCACTAGAATATCAGAGTCAGATATGATATTAAATCTCAAGTTAAATTAATATCTTGATCTTTTTCTCTCATAGATCACTACTCTTGATTTTATCTCAGATTTTTCAGAAAGAAAGTAGTAATATCTTGAATGAGAAATGATATACTGTTGCTCAGTATCAAAGTTTGGTTCTTAAAGAAGTACAAAGTCAACTTTTTATTCAAATGCAATCTGAAGATAAGAATAAATACAATTTGAGTTTCTATTCACATTATTTTGAATAAATGTGATTTTTGAAGAGTTTTTACACTTTTTTTATTATTTTTGTTGTATATTCATACTAAGAGAGAGTAGAGATAGAGTAGAATCTAATCTCTATCATCAGATAGTAGATTATAACTATTTTGAAAAGTAGGAATCTCAACTGCTTGCATTATATCTAGTTTATTATCAGAGTTATTTCTCAATTCTCTAATCTTAACAGAAGTTTGAGAATTCAAATTCTATTTACACTTAGCTGAAGAGTTGAAGTTTGAAGATCTAGATAGTTGAGAATTTCTTCTTTTTAAGCTTACAGTTGCAGATTTACTAGCTTGACTTTTCTCTTCAGTTTTAGATTTACTTTGAGCTTCATCTTTTCTTCAGTTCTTCTGAGTTCTTGAAGCAAATACACATTCTTTTGAGCTAGATGTATGTTTTTCTTTGCAATTGAAGCACTTAAGCAGAGTATATTAACATATTTCATCTCTTTTTAAGCATGTTTCACATTTATACTCACTAGTTTTATGATCTCTAGCACAGAATGCACATTTTGAGTCTCTGAAACAAGAGATTACAAAGTATTCATATCTTTGACAGTTTGAACACTGTGTTTGAGCTTTGAGATTCATTCTTGAGTCTTTGTATTCATGAACTCTCATTTTCAAATCTACTACTCTTACTTCAGAGATTCTTGATTATTCAAGTGTCTTTGTATACACTAGAACAGAGGCATTTCTTCTACTCTGTCTGAACTCAATTGAATTAAGTTATACAGACTCTTTTCTCAGTGGAATAGAATTATATTCTTTCAATTCATTTTTAAGAAGTAGCATTTCTTTCTCACAGTCAAAGATTTCAACTGAAATATTATAAAGAATGAATTTATCTCACTTTTCATCTCTCTTAGATAGAATTGTTGTATTTAACAGAGATTCTACTGCTGACTTTCAGAGATTCTCATTCTGAATAAGAAATTCTGCACTGAATTCAGACATTGTGATCAGAATGATGAAGTTTTCAAAGAAGAATAACTCAATTGAAGCTATAACTGATTTTTGAACTTCAATATCAGTCATTAACTGAGAAAAGAACTGCTGATTGATTTCATTTCTAATTCTGAAAATGAGGTTTGAGTTTAGCTTATTTCTCTGCAATATGTCCTGATTTGAGACTTTGAGAATAAGTCTTCTATTTCTGAAGATTTGAAGATTTTTCTTTTTTTGCATTTTTTTCTTCACTCTTCTATCAATAGAAGTATGAGCAGTATTCTTCTCAGTTTTCTCAGAATTTTGAGCAGGTTTTGAGATAGCAGATGTAGAGATAGCAGATTTAGAGACAGCAGATTCAGCTGCTTGAGCATATATTTTCTTCTAATTTAAAGAAGAAGAAGAAGAAGAAGTAGAAAAGAAAGAAGAGTAAACTGAAGAGTCAGTGATTGTATTAGAAATTTTCAAAGTTTTTTGAACTGTGTTTGAAATTCCAAGTTTGAACTTGATCACTTTCTATAGTTGTCTAGCCTGAGCATGAAGAATTAACAGAACTTCTTCATTCATCTCACTCAGACACTGCTTTTCAAGAATTTTACTTACTTTTTCAAGTTTCTGTATTTCAAGAACTTGTTGTTTCTCTATTTCTTCTTTCTTTCTTCTCTTCAGAATTTCAATCTCAGAAATAGCATTTGAGAAAGCATTCTTTTTCACATCAACTGAGTGTACTTTCAAACTCATTGTTCTTACTCAATGAAAAGTTGATCAGACTAATTCAATTGAGATATTTATTAAACTCTTTTGAATTGAAAAGTTGATCAGACTGTTTCAATTAAGAGATTTCTAAGTCTGTTTTCAATTGAAAAGTTGATCAGACTATTTCAAAAGAAGAATAACAGACTTTTGTGTATAAAACATCTGATTTTT
This sequence comes from Blastomyces gilchristii SLH14081, assembly GCF_000003855.2. Lineage (NCBI taxonomy): Eukaryota > Fungi > Ascomycota > Eurotiomycetes > Onygenales > Ajellomycetaceae > Blastomyces > Blastomyces gilchristii. The sequence continues at coordinate 1,957,009 of NW_003101679.1, forward strand.
TTCACACTAGTTCAGTAACTAGATTAGATTTTTGAAGAGAATATAATAAACTAAAATTGATTTTTAAGATAAATCAGTAAAATCTTTATAATCTCTTTCTTGAGATACAGTGAGAAAAAGTATGATATCAATTGATAATAAATCAGATAATATGACAGTTTTTGAGAGAAAAACTAACAAAAAATAAATCAATTTTTTACAGAGAAATTGATTAAAACTATTTAATTTTATTCTAAATTATTCAATTCTTCTCATATAACAAGTGTGCAACTCAAATCAGTTAATAAAGAGTATAAAAAAGAATTAAGTATTAATGAAAGCTCTTCAGTCACTGAAAAAGTAATTCTTACTTAAAAGAATATAAAATTATAATAGAAAATAACTCTGTTTTTAATTCTTTGTAAGAATATTGTATAAAACTCAGAGAAAAACATCTTACTTTTTCAAGAGAAGTAAAAAACTATTTTTAAGATCTTTTTTTTTTTGCATTAACTGCTACAGAAGAATGAGATAGAAACTGCTAAGATATGCACTACTGTATACTCTCTATCAAGACTTTCTCTCTTCAGAGTCTTGATATTATAGAGAATATAAGTCTGTTTCTATATAATAATGTAAATATTGTCAGTGAGATGTAGAGAAACTGGTTATTTATATCTCAAAATAGAAGACTTTGTCAATGATTATATCAATATAGAGTTAATTCTCAAATTCAATAGAAACCTAGTGTTGCTGTTCTCAATTCCTTGCAGAATCTATTGAATATTGAGGTATTAAAACTAGATTTAATATATCTCACTGTGCAGGGATCAAAGGCTCAGTCAGACCTTGAGGTATACTGATTTTATAGTTGTCATATCTGCTGATTATGTATCAAGTACAGTTGCTGAGGTATCTTTTTGTACTTTTCTGTCAGGGATGGGCCAGATTGAGAGGGGTGGTACAAGGGTGAGACTTGGCATTGATGTCTAGATACACTGAAGACAGACCGCGGAGGTTGCACTTCAGAAGTGGCTGTTGATTATGTGCTTGATATTATCGCCGAGGTATCTTTTTGTATTTTTCTGCCGGGGATGGGCCAGATTGGGAAGGGCGGTACGAGGGTGGGACTTGGCGTTGATGTTTTGGAACATCAAAGATGGACAGGGTTTTCGTGGAGGTCGCTCCTCAGATATCTCCACAACTACAGATCAGGGATCTTCCAAAATCGAGAAGATTGGTGCATATGGCTAGGTCTCTTCACCTTACAATTTGTATGGCAATTTGGCCCGGGGTTGTGGTGTGGTAGGGGAGAATGGGGGATAATCCCACACAGGAGTTTCGAACGACGTCTGGTTCACGTTTGGCTGGATAACTCCACCACCACACGGGGTATGCGGTCGGCGATGGGGTCAAAATGCTCGTATGATCGAGGGCTTTTCGATGGATCTATCGGCGGGTTCTTATTCGAAAAATCGAGCGAGTTCGTGGTGGAGCGGTTCGGAGTCTGGATATAAACCGTGTCAAGACAGTAGTTGTGACTATCTAGAACTTTCATCACTTTATACTTGATATAATAGTAATTCAGTGTTTGAGATGAATGTGTGATCTGTATATTCTTAAGATTCAATCACACTAAGTCTTCTATCTTATAATGCTCAGCAGAATCTCAGTAAACATTGATTTGATTTTCTTAGTCTTATTTCATAATTGTTATGAAGATCTCTGCTCAGTCATGAGTGTCTCAGAGCTTTGTTACTATATTATCAGTGCTTTGAATTGAACTGTAGAGGTTTGATATGAAATGTGTGATTTCTAGAAGATTTAATACTTTCATGTGATAATCATGTGTAAGAAAGAACAGACTTATATCTATTAAAATAGCATTTCAGCTGTTGATAGCAATCTTCATGTATAGAAGAAGATCATATCAATTATCTTATAAGTAATTATAGAACTTATAAAGATAATTCTTTACAGTCTGAATTATTCATTCTAACACATTATCAGTCTCAGAGTGATAGATAGTTGATAAACAGTATATAATCTTGAGAACTTGACAGATTCTTATTCAGAGAGTACTTATAAATTGACAGTCTTAATCTGATACTATAGATCTCAGTAATTCATACATTCAATAGAACAGACCCTGTAGAAAGACTTCAGTGACTTATTCAGTATCTATCTTATTACAAGGTTTTAATATCACATCTTTACTCAATCAGTCAATAATGATCAGAATGTTCTTACAACTCTTACTCTTACAGAGATTAATAGTGAAGTTAATTATCACATCTTATTAGATTCTATCAGAGATATTAAGTGATTTCAGTAGATCTTTTCTACAGTTCTTTTATAAGATAATGAAGAAACAATAGTTACAGTTTCAGATAAAGTGTCTGATGCTATTTAATATCTCAGATCAGTAAAATTCTTAAGAGATTATTTAATACAGTTATTCACAACCTGAATGTTCAGTTATATATAAGTCATGCATCTCTTACATTATCTGAGTGTGTAAGAATTCAGAGTGAGAGACTCAGTATTGTTCACAAAATTACAGAGTATTACTGTTATCTATTGAATATTTCAAGATATTCATCTTTATATGTAATTCTGAAGAGAATTGAGACACTTCTTATTATACTGCTTCAGTGAGAGTCTGAAGAAGTTCATCAGTCTAAGCTGCTGTATATCACAGTTTATTTAGTGTAGAAGAAGTGAAGATATCAGTGTTAGTTCAGAGAGAAGATGTTCTAATCAGAGAAGTATATCTAGTGTTATAAGTAATCTCATCATGATTAACTAATGTCTTCAGGTTTAAGAGCTGATGTTCTCAGTTTATTCAGTGCATATCTGTCATATCAGATGATATATCTTACTCTCATTGTGAGAGAGCATCTAGCATTGAGTTCTGACTACTGAGGCAGTAGTGTATAGTGAAGTGAAAACAGTTTAATAGCTTGAATCATCACATCTGTTATTCTGTAAGCTTGTGAGTGATGATGAAGTATTTGAGATTCTTATAATCTGTGATTATCTCAAATTTAAAGCCACTTTAGAGTTCAAAGTCACATTCTTCTAGATAGTATACAATTGCAAGAAGTTCTTTATTATAGATCTCATAATTGTATTCAGCAGAACTCAGTTTCTTAGACATGAAGATGTATAATTATAAGACATCTTCATCATTATATTGTAATATAGCTTCTTCTGTGATATAGTCAGAGAAATTAGCTTCAACAACTGTCTTATGATCAGAATCAAATGTTATCAGTAGAGAGATATTAATAAATATCTTCTTCATCTATATAAATGCAGCTTCAGTGTTCACTAATCACTGAAATACTGAGTTCTTTTTGATAAGATCTATGAGTGATCTAGTGATATCTGAGAAATTCTGTATAAATCACTGATAGAAGTTAGTAAATTCAATGAAGCTTCAAACATCTTTCACAGTGTATAGAACCTCTCATTCAAGAATAGTAGAGATCTTTTCAGAATTTATTCAGATTCACTTATCAGCTTCTATAATAAAAACTAGATATTTTATACTCTTAACTTCAAAATCACACTTATCTATGTCTATTGATAGTTCTGCTTCTTGTAGTCATTGTAATACTTTTCATCTATATTCTTGATATTCTTTTCTGAACTCATAAGTGAAGATGAGAATCTTATCAAGATAAGCAGAGACAAACTTATTAAGAAAATTTCAGAGTGCTCAGTTAATATACTTCTGAAATATACTGAGAGCATTAGTCAGTTCAAAGAGTGTGACTACTTATTCAAAGAGATTATATTATATTCAGAATATTGTAAGTTATTCATCTGCTTCAGTGATATAAATCTTATAAAATACAATAATAATATTTAACTTTGTACATTATTGAGCTCATCTGATCAATACTAGAGTTTTATTAATAAGAGATAAGAGATAATAATCTTTCTTTATTAATCTGTTCAGTTCTTAATAGTTTACACAGAATCAGAGTTCTTTATCTGATTTCTTTGCAAAGAGAATAGAAGCTGCAGTGAAAGAGTTACTAATATATATTAATTTATTATTCAACAGATTATTGAGTGTCTTCTGAAGAAGAAAAAGTTCATCTCAGAATATATTATAAAGAAGGCCTTATAATGATTTAGAATTCTTATCATTTTTCTTTTCTAACTTAATACTATGATTCACTTCTGAGCTTTGTAATAAAGGTAGATTTGTAATATTATCTTATCAGAAGACATCTAGATATTTATAATATTATTATTTATTATTATTCTTTCGTTATACTTATATACAAGCGGAGCTTATGATGAGTTCTTGCGTGATGTTAAATACAGGTCAAGTGTTGATTTTACAGAAGGAAATACAGGTGTTGAGATCATGTCAAGATAATAAGAACATAGAAAATACAAAGAAGTGACAATTAGACACATGCAATAATAACTTCTCATCTCAGAAATATAGAGTGATTCATTGAAGTGATTTGTACATCTCTGTATTTATTAGAAACCTGAGGTACTTGAGTTTTAGATTTAATATATTCCCTGCGGGTTTTGAACTCACATGCCTTGGTTTCACACGCCAAGGCACTACTGAGTAGCCGCATTAACCATTCGGTCACCGGGGCGATATTCATAATATTACTGAGAAAGTTTTGTATAAGAATCTGTTATTATAACACAGAATAACTTTTCTAGAGCTTTTTTAATATTTTTATATTAGTCAGACTGATGAAGTAGATTGTTATATAATTCTACTGTTAATGACTTTGTCAGAAGCTCTTTTAGAGTATTTTATATGTATTAACAGAGATCTGTGTAAGATTCATAGTCTTATGAATATCATCTTTCTGAATTCAATCATTATTAAAGAATATTAAACTTCTGTTTTAAGCATTTAATAAGATGTCTTATTCAGATAGTCAGACAAGTTCTATTATAAAATTATAGTCAAGATGATCAATCTTATATATATAAGCATCTTTATGTTACTGTTCTCTGACATCTATGTTTAGTTTCATTATATAACAGATGTAAACATCTTTTGAGTTATTAAATTCTATGAGAAGTAAGAGTTTCAGTAAGAAGATATACTGAAGATTATAATATCTTATAACTGAAGATTTAATCATTGCATAGTGATATAAACTGCTGTCTATCATGACTTTCATATTATATGTGTTATTTATCACAGTAGATACAAGAATTATATTCATTGTCATTTCTCTTTAAATTATTATCATCTGACCTCTTGAACCTTCTGCTTGTGAGTTTGAGCAGAAGCTAATCTTTTCCCTGTTTCATCAGAGTGTTCTTATAGTTATCTTCTGAATCTTTCTCTAATATAATGTAGTTGATGCAGACAGGCACTGATTCTTTCTTTGAATAAGAAGATACATAGGTGAGCACTAATCTTTCTCTTGAGTGAGAAGGCATGTACACTGATTAGTAGTTGAAAGTGATATGTTCTGATCAGTTACAGTTAATACATATTTTCTGTTAATGTTAATTGACAGTTTCTTCAGCAGCGATTTCAGGGACTTAGAAGCTTGTTCAGGCAGTGAACACTCTTGTTTGTATATAGATATTTAAGTCTACTCAATTCATGATATCTGCATTATTATTATTCTTTGACACAGATGTATAAGTGACTGAGATATAACATCTTCTGCTGTTATTCTGTATACTTTTAAGCTTGATAAGATAATCATTCAGTGTTTGAAGTTATATGCAGAAGCCTTCATAAGTCAGGTCTTCATCTATGCCTATAATAACTTGTAAGAGTTTGAAAGTGAGTCTCTTCTTGAGCATGCTAATCTTCATTCAATTCTCTCAAGATTAATCACCTGCTTCTAGAATCTTGATGTTGAAGTCATGAATGAATGTTGTAAGAGAAGTATTTCTCTGTTAAGCACTCTGTAATCAATCTAATGTCTTCTACTCTCTAGTAGTATCTCGGAACAGAATATTGAGATGTCTAATGATGTTGTCAGATATATGTAACATTGATTCACATGCCTTTATTTATAAATGAAACTTCTGTTTTATACAATCTTTCAATTGATCATTGATATATCAATCTTGATTAATTAATGAATCACTGACATCTTCATCTATACTTAGTTTTGTGCGTATGTTCAATCTTCATGATGAATAGAGAGTGAGATTAGAAGTATTAAAATATGTGAGAGTATCTAACTATTTCTTCAGTGCTTGCATTGTATTCATATCTAATTCAGTCAATATTATCTGTGCAGAGGTTTCTTGTTGAGTTAATTATTGAATTTCTTTATATTGATATTATTGATTCACATGTATATCAGCTATCTGTTATTGTTGTAATTTCAACATTGCTCAGAGTCACTGCAGCACTGTGTCTATACTCACATTCAAGAGTTCTCTCATATTATTGATAGACATAGCTATATTGTTTGTTAAATGTGTGATATCTGTGTTTGAGAGTTCTTTGAAATTGAGTGCTTCAAGATTGAAAGAAGTGTAATTTTATGAATATCTTATATATCTAAGATGTGAGAACTCTCAGGTCTTTTACTAATATTCTCTTTATAAGATCTTGTTACAGAGTCAGAGTAACTGATGAGCAAGCTTCTATCTAAAGACTTGATATTTACTTACCTGATTGTTTGTTTCTCTATTTCTTATGCATTGTTACATGTTCAGATATCTCTTTTTAATGAATAATCATTTCTAATGAGAAGACACTAAACATTTTTCAGATGTAAGAGGCCCACGCCGAATAGATCAGTATTAATATATAGATCTTATATAACAAAAGTGAAACATGTTAGAGAAGAAAGAAAGAGAAAGTAAGAATCAGCAATCAGAGTGAATATTTATACACATAAAAGATGGAGCTTCGGGGCAGAAGAATAGGAATTCCGGGGTGAAAGAATAGGAATTCCATGGGTTCTTCAGCTGAGAATCGGCGACCGAGAATCGGAACTTTCAGCAGGAATCTATGAAGTGTAATGAAATAGTCTATATAATTGATCGGGCGCAGCCTGCCACAATCTGAGATCTTTAATATTTGAAATAACGTGATTTGAGATCAATGTGATGAATACAAATCATGATCAGAAGTAATGCTTTTAGAAAATGTGACAACTGTAAAGTTTGATTCTGGTCTCAGACACGGTCACATGATCAGTCTAGCTGCTACTATTATTAATAACATTGATTCTGTGAACATGAATATAGACTCTGAGAAAACTCAGATATTAAAGATATTAAAAACTCTTTTCAATTAGTATTATAATCTTGAGCATGTTCACACTGATACTATAATTACTATAGTCAAGAATTCTCATACTGAAGTCACAATTAAAGATTCTAAGACTAAGTTCTTATGCAAAGAGTGTGTCAAGACAGGTATGATATGAGATTATTTAAAAATATCAATATCTAGATCTATTCAACTTTTTAAGAAGATTTATATTAATCTTGTAAATAATGAATATATATTAAAAGATCTCTCTGATCACTCTTTGAAGTCTTATTAGAAGATTAAATACTGAATACTTATTATCTATAACATGATACACTACTGCTAAGTATATCTTTTAAAGTTCAAATATGAGACTATTCAATACTTTAAGTAATGACTCAGATTTATGAGTAATCTCAGTTATACTGCTTCAGCTTTTCTACAGACTAATATTAACAGTGTTTTCCAGTTCACATATATACACGTGGTTATGAATTTATATAATATTAAATAAGAACTGATGATACTACATTCACTATATTTAGATAGTGTTTTCAAGCATGAGATCTGAACTATTATGAGACAGGTTAGAGCTACTTATTTAAAAGATAATCTTTCTAAGAAGTTCTGAGTAGATGTTCTACAGACAGTTATTATAATAATTAATAATACTTTCACATTTATAATTCTTTATAACTTGAAATTTTAACTCTCTACTGCAGAGACTTCTGTAGTTTTCAGTTTATATAAGATCTCTTAATATGCTCTTATAAATGCTTCACTGAATGTAAAGTATTTTCACTGATTAAGTATAAAGATCTTTATTCACTTGCATGAATCTCAGAAGTCTGTAGATAAGCTTTCTTCACATGCTAATTTCTATCATATTATTGAATTTAGTAGCACATTGATCTATCATCTATGAAATCTCAAATCTGACAAGATTATTGCTAGTAGCAATATGAGACTCTCAATCACTGAAAAATCAGAATCAGCTATATCTGTGATACTCACTAATTATATCACTGAACTGAAATCTGATATTTATTTAGTTGATAATAAAGATGCTTCTGATATTGATAATCTGAATTTTACATGATTGCAGCCCGCGAAATCACTGACTATAAATACTCTGAGCTCTATTACAGATAATCTTCTGAAATTCTATAAGAATGTCATATCTCAGTCAGAGAGAGTAGAGAATTATTAAAAGAAGTTTATACAATATAAAATTACTGATCTTGAGAGATATAATATATGAAGTTTAATTCTGAGATTTGATATTCTGAATAGTGAATCAATCACTCTGAGCTGTTAAGTATTTCTTAAGAAAGATAGACTTATAGATCTGAATGCTGATTCTGATAATATTCTTAGAAAATTATATTAAGTGATTTGTAGTAACTAACTTAAGAAGAGTTCTAGAGAAGAGATCTATGCTTCTGTTATTATTAATACTGCTAATTATATGCTTTTTCCTATAGCAGTACTACACAGTTGAACACTCTGTTAAGTTAATATAGTGATAATATATCTGTATAAGTATCTTGCAAAGAAGGTCTATATAAGACAACTCACTGAATTTGAGATAGATTTACTGAAAACCTTTGTCTGCATGATTAATAGTAGTTTATACAGTCTGAACCCTGTAGTGAAGATCTGATATAATGACTTAACAGCTCTATTAAGTGATCTTAACTTTGTAGTCAGTGTCTATAATCTGACACTCTGATATCATATATCGAGATATTATCTATATATAATAATTTACATTGACAATCTTAACATTCTATCTGAAGTCTCTGAGAATGTCAATTAATTAGTAGATATACTTAGTGAGAAATTGAAAGTCAAGAATCTACATTAATTGACTAAGTATTTAAGTATGAAAGTTAATTATTCTGACTAAGAAATTGAGTTAATATATTGCTGATATATTAAATGTCTTATAAAGGTTTCTATCTTGATAATACAGTTACTGTCAAAACACTGATGAAGAATGAATTTCACATTAATGATTTCTCAATATTTGAGAAAGAGACTAGTTTTACAATTCAGTGATATTAATATGATATAAACTGCTTGTAATATCTGGCAGTTAAAACATGTTCTGATATCACTTATACTGCCTTGCTACTTGCTTAATGAAATGTTAATTTAACATCTTAATATTGAAAGACTCTGTTACATGTTATATATTATTTAAAAGAAATAATGAATTTGAGCATTTTCTATAAATATAATCTGTATAAAAATTCTGTTTTCATCAATTCTTTCATTTTCACTGATTCTTTCATTCTTAATAATTCTTCTGTGTTGACTGATTCTTCTGTTCTCTCTAATTTCTGCAATGATTTTTACTTACTGTTTAACTACTTGAATTCTGATTGAGTGAGCCTCTTGAATAATGATAGAAAATCAACATCTGATTATGTTTGTAAGCTTGTAGATAATCTGATTTCATGATGTTCAGTAAAGCATTCTTACATATGTTTAAGTTTTAATAAGACTGAATATATAACTCTTAGTAAGACAGTCTGCAAAGTAACAAGAATTCAGAATCTCATAATTGAGCTTGACTTTATTATCATATCTCTGATATGAGTTCTCACTGATAATAAGAGTGCTATAGATCTGCCCCGGTGGCTGAATAATTAATGCAGTCACCCGGTAGCGCCTTGATATGAGAAACCAAGGCATGTGAGTTCAAAACCCGCAGAGAATACATTAAATCTGAAACTCAAGCATCTCAGATTTCTAATAAATACAGAGAGATGCAAATTGCTTCAATAAATCACTCTATGTTTCTGAGATGAGAAAGTTATTATTGTATGAATTTAATTATTACTTCTTTGTATTTTCTATATTATTGTTATCTTGATGTAGTCTCAACACCTGTATTTTCTTCTGTATAATCAACACTTGATCTGTATTTAACATTACGCAAGGACTCATCATAAACTCCGCTTGCATATGAGTATAATGAAAGAATAATAATAATAATAAGTGCTATAGATCTTGCAAAGATAATACTTATTACAGTCTAAAGTAAGTATATTAACACATGTTTTCATTTTGTATGTTGATAGTTGAATTAGAGAGTTATTAATTTGAAATATATTTCTATCACTCAGATAATAGTGAATAAACTCACTAAATCTCTAGATACTGTAATATTTATATAACTTATGATTTTATCAGGTTTTACAGATGCAAAAGCTAGAAATGATTAATATTACATTTGTATTGAATTTTAACAGACTATCTTGATGAATTGAGTGTTTTTATACGTGATTCTTATTATCTTAAGAGAGAGTGTTTGCTATTACAGCTGTTACAGCTATTGACTGTGACAATCTCTCTAGATTATATAATTAATCACTATATTAAGCTCTTTGTAAATAGATCTATTAATACAATCTTCAAGTATTCTATAAAAACAGATCTTTATTACTAAAGAGAATAATTGCAGTAATTCTCTGTTTTTATATTATAAAAATAAATTATTCTTATTTCTTTCTTCTTTCTTTTCTCTTCTTCAAATCATCACTAATTTCAAGCTAATATGGAAACTATTAAAATACTCTCAGAAATTCTTATATTAAAAAGTATAGACGAATTAAATTTTTAATAAATATAGAAGAAATTAAATTACTGTCTAGAATATCAATTATTTACTCTCTTTTAATAAAATAGTAGTCATATCTCTCTTTTCTCTTAAATGAAATATAGTCTGAGAAATGTGAGTATTATACTAGATTATAATGACTAATACAGCTTCAGTACATAGAGCTATATATACAGTATATGCTGAATTGAAAAGCTGTATGAGTTGCACACTGACAGCAGCATCTCAATGAGAGTTATATAGTATAAGAAAGCTGTAACTTTTAGTTATATATACAGAGAGTGAATTATCAGAGTAAGTATATATATATTATATAAAAGTAATACTTTTTAATAATACTCAGTCTTTAATATTGTAAAAATAGAGTCTCTTTATAACATTTATTTTCATCAGAAGTTAGAGAATCTTATATTTCTTAAGATTGTTTTCACATATTTTATCTATGAAATTAATAAGAGAAATTATGAATTTTAGTATTCTACTCTTAATATACTTTAAGTGATAGCAGATTTCATTCTAACAACCCTTTTTAAGTATATATTTTCTAGTTATTCACATTTATATAGATATATATACATTATTTAGTAGATAATATTAAAATAATGACTTATTATAGTTATATTACTCTTACTATAAGAGATATATAATTTCTAATAAATATTATAAAGACTCTGAGAAGTAAGTATTTTAAAAATACTACAGCTCTGTAATCTTAATTTTTGTTAATTTTTTGTAATTTTTTTCTTTTTCTCTTTTTCTTTTTTTTTCATTGTAATAAAGATAATATTGTAGAGTGATTAATTGCATATTAAGATCTAGCTATTATGCAGCCTTTTATATGTGATAAGTATTTACTGAGACATCAATAAATATCTCACTTATATAGAAGTAGTCAGTTTATAGAGAGAGAATCTGACACCTCTCTTAATCACTACTCTGTTAAGTAGATATTTACAACTCAGCAGAGTGATTTTATAACTAGAGAAGAAATATTACATATAAAATAGTAGTGTCTTCTGTCAAAGGTTTCACAGAAGACTAACAAGAATTGCAGAATTAAAGAAAATTAGTATAGAGGCATCAGACTGATTAGACCTTGCATACATTGAAATATTCACAGAGCTTTGCAGGCTGTGAGTACTTGAATCTGCATATTAATCAGAGTGTTTTTATAAATCTTAAAAGTTAATACTTTTATAAGAGTATCTGCAGTCATGTTAATAGTATTCATTAGACTGACTGCTGAGATTATGAATTTCATATTTAGTCTTATTGAATCTGATCTTATACATTTCTTAGCGTGAATCCCGCTGGGACTAATTATCAAAAATAAATGCAAAGTGACTATTTATTAGATCTTAAAATGAGACTATAACTTAGAAAAAATAAGAAAGTGATCTTCTTTGATCTCATTTAGTTTCATTCTCGATAAAAAGTGACTATTTTTAGAGATTTTAAGGTTTTTTTTAGACTAGTTTTAATTTTTTAAAAAGTAATGCTTTTTGATAACACTCAAATGAGATTTAAAGTCATTTAAAGCAATAAAATGAATTTAGATTGAGAAGTAAAAATCATGCTCTTATTTGAAAAATGTGATAAGAATAGACAGTAAGTCTCACTGAGACAGTATGAGACTACTATCTAATCTTAAAACTGTGTAATGAAATCAATCAAATTGATAATAAAACTATTAAATATTCTGATTCTGGTTCTAGACACAGTCATACGGTCAGTCTAGTGTTCACTCATTCAATCTTGATAATGTCTGATGCAGCAGTATTACAGATGTAATAGTGTTTTATTTTAATATAGTATATGTTATAAGTGATCTTGTCACTGTTCACTATGATAATCACTCACATCATTATTGTCAATGTACAGAGAAACAGTGAAGTCAGAGAGTAAAAATTCAAGCTTAATTAGTAGTCTATACTAGACTGACCGTGTGACTGTGTCTGAGATTAGAATTAGAATATTTGATAGTCTTATTATCAATTTAATTAATGTCATTACATGGTTTTAAGATTAGATAGTAATCTTATACTGTCTCAGTGAGACTTACTGTCTACTCTTGTCACATTTTTCAAATAAGATCATGATTTTCTCTTCTCAAGTTAAATTCATTTTATTGCTTTAAATGACTTTAAAACTCATTTGAGTGTTAGAACACGATTACGCTCCACCACGAACTCGCTCGATTTTTTTGAATAAGAACTCGCTGATAGATTCATTGAAAAGCCCTCAATCATGCGAGTATTTTGACCCCATCGCCGACTGCATACCCCGTGTGGTGGTGGAGTTATCCAGTCAAACATGAACAAGACATTGTTCGAAACTCCTGTGTGGGATTATCCCTCATTCTCCCCTATCACACCACAACCCCGGGCCAAATTGTCATACAAATTGTAGAGTGAAAAGACCTAGCTGTATATACCAATCTTCTTGATTTTGAAAGATCCCTGATCTGTAATTGTGAAGATATCTGAGAAGCAATGTTAATGAAAACCCTGTTCATCTTTGATATTTCAAAACATCAATGCCAAGTTCCACTCTTGTACCGCCCGTCCCAATCAGGCTCATTCTCAGCAGAAAAATACAAAAAGATATCTCAGTAATAATATCAAGTACATAATTAATGAACACTTCTAAAGTGCATTCTTTATAAATACTCTGTCTGTCTTCAGTGTATCTAGACATCAATATCAAGTCTCATTCTTATATCATCTCTCTCAATCTGGCTCATCTCTGACAGAATAATACAAAAAGATACCTCAGTAACAGTATGCAATATATAGTCAGTGAATAACAAGTTAACAGAACAAGTTAACAGCATGTTAATAACTATAAATTCAGTATATCTCAAGATCTGACTGAGTCTTTGATCTCTGCACAGTGAGACATATTAAATCTAGTTTTAATATCTCAATATTCAATAGATTCTATAAGAGATTGAGAACAGTAATACTAGATTTCTATTGAATTTAAGAATTAACTCTATATTGATATAATCATTGACAAAGTCTTTTATTTTAAGATATAAATAACTAGTTTCTCTACATTCTGCCGATAATATTTATATTATTATATAGAAACAGACTTATATTCTCTATAATATCAAGACTCTGAAGAAGAAAAGTCTTGATAGAAGATATATAGTAGTATATATCTTAGCAGTTTCTATCTCATTCTTCTATAGTAGTTAATACAGAAAAAAAAAAAAGATCTTAGAAATAGTTTTTTACTTCTCTTGAAAAAGTAAGATGTTTTTCTCTGAGTTTTATATAATATTCTTATAAAGAATTAAAAAGAGAGTTATTTTCTGTTATAATTTTACATTCTTTTAAATAAGAATTACTTTTTCAGTCACTGAAAAGCTTTTATTAATACTTAATTCTTTTTTACACTTTTTATTAACTGATTTGAGTTGTATACTTATTATGTGAGAAGAATTGAATAATTTAGAATAAAATTGAATAGTTTTAATCAATTTCTCTGTAAAAAATTCATTTATTTTTTATCAGTTTTTCTGTGACGGGCTGCGCCCGATCAATCATATAGATGATTTCATTACACTTCATAGATTCTTCCACTTCACTTCATAGATTCTTCCATTTCCCTATTGAACATGTATGCCCCAATTCTCGGCCATTCTCAATCGCCGATCCTCGGCCGTCATGAACGCGTATAGATTCTTCCGCCCCGAAGCTCCACTGCATACATCACCACATATGTGTATAAATATTCATCTCAATCACTGATTTCTATGCTTTCTCTTTCTTTTTGTTCTTTAATGTTTTTCTCTTTGTTATATAAGATCTATCAATATCATATCAATCTATTCAGTGTAGATCTCTTACATTAGAAAAATGTTTATCATCTTCTTATTAGAAAATGATTATTCATGCATTGTCTCCTCATTAGAAATGATTATTCATTGAGAGATATTCAAACATGTAACAACATGTAAGAAATAGAGAAATAGTTAAACAGTTAAGAGAACACTGAGTCTTCAGATAGAAGCTTACTCATCAGTCACTCTGACTCTGCAATTAGATCTTATAAAGAGAATGTCAGTAAAAGACCTGAGAGTTCTGACACTCAGATATATGAGATATTCATATAATTACACTTCTTCAGATTTCACAGATATCACATATCTGACAAACAATATAATCATGTCTAATGATAATATAAGAGAACCTCTGAACATGAGTATAGACACAGTGCTACAGTGACTCTGAGCAATGTTGAAACTACAACAACAATAAATAGCTGATATACATGCAACTTAATAATGTCAATATAAAGAGATTTAATAATTAACTCACACAATTTCAACATCTACAGAATTGAATACAAAAGTGCTGAAAGAATGCTTAGATGCTCTCACATATTTCAATGCTTTCAATCTCACTCTCTACTCATCATGAAGAATGAAAATGCTCATGAAACTGAGTATAGATGAAGATGTCATCAGTTTATTAATCAATCAAGATTGATATATCAATGAATAATTGAAAGATTGCATGAAACAGAAGTTTCATTTATGAATAAAAGCATGTGAATCAGCATTGTGAACATCTGATAAGATCATGAAATATCTTGATATTCTATTCTGAGACACTGCTATGCAACAGAAAGTATTAGATTAGTTACAGAGCATCTGACAGAGAAACACTTCTCTTACAACATTCATCTCTGACTTCAACATCAAGATTCTAAAAGCAGGTAATCAATCTTAAGAGGATTGAATGAAGATTAGCATGCTCAAGAAGACATTAACTTTCAAACTCTTACAGACTCTTGTAAGTGTAGACAAAGACCAGACTTATAAAGACTTCTACACACAGCTCTGAACAATGAATGACTATCTTATCAAGCTCAAGAGTATACAGAACAGTGATAGAAGATATTACACTTCAGCAACTCATACACCTGTGCTGAGAAATAACAATGATGCAGATGCCATGAATTGAGTAGACTTAAATATCTACACACAAGCAAGAATCTCTGCCATCTGAACAGGCTTTCAAATCCCTAGAATCACTCTTAAAGAAGTCATCAATCAATGTCAATGTGAAGTATGCATCAACTGTAACTGATTAGAACACATTGCTTTCAACTGCTAATTGACCTATGTGTCTTTACACTCAAGAAAAAGATCAGCATCTTCTTAATTGAGAGAAAGATCAGTGTCTTCTCATTCAAAGAATGAATCAGTACCTGTTCATGTCAATCACATTCCAGTGAAGAAAGATTGAGAAGATAAATACAAGAATGTCTCAATGAAACAGGGAAAAGGTTAGCTTCTATTCAAATTCATAAACAGAAGCTTGAAGAGATCAGATAATAATAATTTAAAGAGAAAATAACAATGAATGCAATTCTTGTATCTACTGTGATTGATAATATGTATAATATGAAAGTCATGATAGACAGCAGTCTATGTCACTATGCAATGATAAAATCTTCAGTTGTAAGACATTATAATCTTCAGTGTATTCTCTTATCAAGATCCTGACTTCTCACAGAATTTAATAATTCAAAAGACATTTATATCTGTTACATGATAAAGCTGATCATAGATGTGAAAGAACATTAATATGAAGATGTCTATGTATATGAAGTTGATAATCTTGATTATAATCTTATATTAGAACTTGTCTGACTATCTGAATAAGACATCTTATTAAACACTTGAAACAGAAGCTTGATATTCTCTAACAATGATAGAGTTCATGAGAATGATATTCATAAGACTATGAATCTGACACAGATCTCTGTCAACACCTATGAAATGCTTAGAAAAAGAAGTCACTGAAAGAATCATTGACAGTAGAATCATGTGTCAATCTATTCTGTCAGTCTGACTGATATTAAAAAGACTCTAGAAAAGTTATTCTGTATTATAATAACAGATTCTCATACAAAACTCTCTCAATAATATCATGAATATCTAGATGTCTTTCAACAAGATAATAATGCTACAAATCTATCTTTCTTATAAGATTCAGAAGTGGACCACAGTATTAAGTTAAAAAAGAAGAATGATAAGAACTCTGAATAATTATGAGACTCTCTTTATAATATGTTTTAAGATGAACTTCTTCTTCTCTGAAAAACACTCAATGATCTGTTAGATAAGAAATTCATATATATTAGTAACTCTTTCACTGCAGCTTCTATTCTCTTTGTAAAGAAGTCAGATGAAGAACTCTGATTCTGTGTGAACTACTGAGATCTGAACAGATTGACAAAGAAAGATTGATATCTCTTATCTCTTATCAATGAAACTCTAGCACAGATCAGATGAGCTCAATAATTTATAAAGCTAGATGTTATTATCATGTTTTATAAGATTCATATCACTGAAGAAGATGAATATCTTACAGTATTTTAAACATATTATAATCTCTTTGAATGAATAGTCACACTCTTTGAACTGATTAATGCTCTTAGTACATTTCAGAAGTATATTAACTAAGCACTCTGAGATTTTCTTAATGAGTTTGCATCTACTTATCTAGATGACATTCTCATCTTCACTGATAAATTTAGAAAAGAATATCAAGAGTATGTGTGAAGAGTATTACAATGACTATAAGAAGCAGAACTATTAATTAATATTAACAAGTATGATTTCAAAGTTAAGAGTACTAAATACTTAGATTTCATCATAGAGGCTGGCAAGGGAATTTGAATGAATTCTGAGAAGATCTCTGTCATTCTTGAATGAGAAGCTTTCAATACTGTGAAAGATATATAAAGCTTCATTGAATTTGCTAACTTCTATCAGTAATTTATATGAAACTTCTCAGATATTGTAAGATTACTTACAGATCTCACTAAGAAAGACTCAGTATTTCAATAATCAGCAGACACTGAAGCTGCATTTACACAGATGAAGAAGATGTTCATTAATACCTCTCTGCTGATAATATTCAATTCTGATCATAAGACAGTTGTTGAGGCTGATTTCTCTGACTATATGATAGAAGAAGTGATATTATAATATGATGAGAAAGATGTTCTATAATCATGTATCTTCATATCTAAGAAACTGAGTCTCACTGAATGCAATTATGAGATTTATAATAAGAAACTTCTTGTGATTGTACACTGTTTAGAAGAATGAAACTCTGAACTTCAAAGTATCTCTGAATTTAAGATAATCACAGATTATAAAAATCTCAAATACTTCATGACTACTTATAAACTCACTGAATAACAGATGTGATGATCTGAGTTCTTAAGCTGCTTTCATTTTATAATACACTACTGTTCTAGCAGTCAGAACTCAATGACAGATGCTCTCTCATAATGAGAGTAAGATATATCATTCAATGTAACAGATACTCACTGAATGAACTGAGAGCATCAGCTCTTGAATCTGAAGATACTAGTTAATTAAGATGAAACAGTTCATAGAACTATACATGCTTCTTCAGTTAGAACTGTCATTGATATCTTTACTTTCTCTACACTGAATAAACTGTGACATACAGCAGCTCAGATAAATGAACTTTTTCAGATTCTCACTGAAGCAGTATATCAAGAAGCACTCTGATTTTCCTCAGAACTATATATAAGAACTGATATCTCAGAATATTCAATCAATGATAATAATACTCTATGATTCTGTGAACAATACTGAGTCTCTCACTCTGAATTCTTACATACTTGAATAATACAAGAGATGCATGATTTACATATGATCAGTTATTCAGGCTGTGAATAACTGTATAGAATGATTTCTCAAGAGTTCTACTGATTTGAGATATTAAACAGCATCAGACACTTTGTCTGAAACTGTAATTACTATTCTTCTATTATCTCATGAAAGAACTGTAGAAAAGATCTATTGAAATCACTCAATATCTCTGATAGAATCTGGTGAGATGTAGTAATTGACTTCACTATCAATCTATCTAAGAGTAAGAGTTGTAGAAACATTCTGATCATTGTGAATTGATTAAGTAAAGATGTAATATTGAAATCTTGTAACAAGATGAATACTGAACAAGTTGCTGAAGCTTTTCTACAGAGTCTGTTCTATCAGATATATAAATTACTGAGATCTATAGTATTGAATCAGGGCTGTCAATTTATGAGTACTCTCTGAACAAGAATCTGTCAAGTTCTCAAGATTATATACTATCTATCAACTGTCTATCACTCTGAGACTGATGATGCATCAGAATGAACAATTCAGACTGTGAAGAATTATCTCTGTAAGTTCTGTAATCACTTATAAGATGATTGATATGATCTTCTTCTACACACAGAGGTTGCTATCAACAGTTGAGATACTGTTTTAATAGATGTAAGCTCATTCTTTCTTATACATGAATATCACATGAAAGTGTTGAATCTTCTAGAGATTACACAGTTCATATAAGACTCTTACAGTTCAATTCAGATTACTGATAATATAGTAATAAAGCTCTGAGATGCCTGTGATTGAGCAGAGATCTTCATAACAACTGTAAAACAAGATTAAGAGAATTAAATCAATGTTCACTGAGATTTCACTGAACAATATAAGATAGAAGATCTGGTATGATTGAATCTTAAGAATATATGAATCACACATTCATCTTGTACACTAGATTACTGCCATATCAAGTATAAAGTGATAGAAGTTCTAGATAGTTATAACTACTGTCTTAACATATCATCAGAGATTTATAATGTATTTCACACAAGCTTGCTCTGTTATACTGTCACTGATCTGTTCTCTTCTCAACTGGCTTCTGACTGACAGTCACCAGGCATTATAGAAGAAGATAATGAGCTTGAGTGAGAGATTGAGAATATTCTCAATGAGAGACTCTGCAGCCACAGCTGATAATATCTTGTGAAATGAATCAGTTATAATCAACTGACCTGGACTCTGAGTTCTGCATTATCTGAAACAGCAGCTCTTGATCAATGAGAACTGCTTCTGAAAGAGAGGGACTAATGTGGCAGGCTGCGCCTGATCAATCATATAGACTATTTCATTACACTTCATAGATTCTTTCACTTCACTTCATAGATTCTTTCATTTCACTATTGAACATGTACGCCCTGATTCTCAGCCATTCTCAATCACTGATCCTCGGCCGCCATGAATGCGTATAGATTCTTCTACCCCGAAGCTTCATTATATACATCATCACATATGTGTATAAATATCCACTCTGATCACTGATTTCTACACTTTCTCTTTCTTTTTCTTCTTTAATGTTTTTCTCTTTGTTATATAAGACCTATCAATATCATATTGATCTATTCGGCGTAGGCCTCTTACATTTTCTCTCAAAAACTGTTATATTATTTAATTTATTATTAATTAATATCATACTTTTTCTCACTGTATTCCAAGAAAGAGATTATAAAGATTTTATTAATTTATCTCAAAAATCAATTTTAGTTTATTAGATTCTCTTTAAAAATCTAACCTAGTTACTGAACTAATGTGAAAAAAATCAGATATTTTATATATAAAAGTCTTTTACTCTTCTTTTGAAACAGTCTGATTAACCTTTCAATTGAAAATAGACTTAAAAATGTCTTAATTGAAAGAGTCTGATTAATATTTCAATTCAAAAGAGTTTAATACATATCTCAATTGAATCAGTCTGACTAACTTTTCATTGAGTAAGAATAATGAGTTCAAAAATACACTTAGTTAATGTGAAGAAAGATGCTTTGTCAAATACTATTTCTAATATTGAAATTCTGAAGAGAAGAAAGAAAGAAGAAATAGAGAAATAAGAAGTTCTTGAAATACAGAAACTTGAAAAAGTAAGCAAGATTCTTGAAAAACAGTGTCTGAGTGAGATGAATGAAGAAGTTCTGTTAATTCTTCATACTCAGACTAGATAACTATAAGAAGTGATCAAGTTCAAACTTGGAATTTTAAACACAGGTCTAAAAATATTAAAAATTTCTAATATAATCACTGACTCTTTAGTTTGCTCTTCTTATGTTTCTACTTCTTCTTCTTGTTCTTTAAATTATAAGAAAACATATGCTCAAGCAGCTGAATCTGCTATCTCTAAACCTGCTGTCTCTAAATCTACTAGCTCAAAATCTGTTCAAAATTGTGAGAAAACTGAGAAGAATACTGCTCATACTTCTATTGATAGAAAAGTAGAAAAAAAAATGCAAAAAGAGAAAAATCTTCAAATCTCCAGAAATAGAAGACTTATTTTCAAAGTCTCAAATCAGGATATCTGACAGAGAAACAAGCTAAACTCAAATCTTATTTTCAGAATTAGAAATGAAATCAATCAGCAGTTCTTTTCTCAGTTAATAACTGATATTAAAGTTCAAAAATCAGTTATAGCTTCAATTAAGTCATTCTTCTTTAGAAACTTCATTATTCTGAGTACAATGTCTGAATTCAGTGCAGAATTTCTTATTCAGAATGAGAATCTCTGAAAATCAGCAGGAGAATCTTTGTTAAACATAATAATTCAATCTGAGAGAGATGAAAAGTGAGACAAATTCATTTGTTCTGATATTTCAGTTGAAATCTTTGACTATGAGAAAGACTATTATTATTATTATTATTATTCTTCAATTATAGATGTATACAGTCAGAGACTATGACATCTATCTGAGAATCTTTAGTTCTCAGAGTTTTTCTAATATCTATAAAGTTAACTATTATACATTTATCAATTTCAGATATGCAAAATCAGAAAATTCCTGCTCAGAATACAAAAACTGTTTACAAATTGCATTATTTCAACACCTTCTGATACTTTGAAATCATTTGAAAATATCATGACAAAGGAAAAGAGAACATAGTCTTAAAGATAGACACATTAAATAGATAGATAGAAAAGAACAGAAAGAAACAAGTACAGTAAAGAGAGACTATAACAAAATAAAATTATTAAAAGATAGTATATAGCTGTTTTAACAGACTATATCTAATCAATTTCTGCCTCTTCATATTCAGATACTTCTGAATTCAGTCATTTTCTTGTAGCTGCTTGAGTTTCTAATAGAAAGTCTATTAAGTATTTAATTCCTGTCTCAGTTAACAATAAGAACCTCATATTTAATTAAATTAAATCATGCTTCTTCTTTAATCTGACTCTGAGACTATTGTATAATGCATAATACATTACAATATACTCAGAATTTTCATTCACATTGCAGAATAAGCACTCTGTTAAATCAAATCTATCATCAAATCTTTGTATATAGAATTTGAAATAACCATGTTCTAGTTTCAGCTGAATTATAGATGAGAATATTTTCTTTTTACATTTAATTGAACGAGATTTTCGCTTTGATTTTATATCAAATCTTGAATAATGTATACTCTTCTTTTATTTCTGTCAGCTTTCATTTCACTTATTTAAATAAGATTCTTTTATCTTCCTCTTTATGAAAGATTAGAACACTGTTTTTTAAATGAATCTGCTTAATTCTGAACTCTTTATAGCTGCTGAATCAGCTAATTCATTGTCATGAATATTTATATAAGCAGGAATTCAGTGTAAATGAATTATCAGTTTTAATAATCTTCTCTCTTGAATCTTCATAACAGAGTTTAAAATCAGTTCAAGATTCATTTAATTATTATGAATCTGACTGTTTCTAAGTCTTTTTAAAGTAACTTAACTATCAGAGAATATTCATATCTCTTTCAAACTATTTTCTCTTTTATGAGATTTTATTTCAATGAGTTTGAAAGATTTCACTATTACAAATAGTTCAGCATCAAAGACTTCAGATTCACAGTCTAAATTTCAGAAATCTGAGATAAAATTGATATTATCTTCTGTATAAGCAATGCCTGTATCTAATCTATTCAAATTCTCATTTTTTAAGTTATCTGAGTAAATCAGAATAGAGTCTTTTATATTAATTATAGAGATCTTCTTCAAATACTGTTTATATTCTCTCTCTTTAGATAGTTTACTTATTTATAAGTCTATGAGAGATTTCAGCTTTTCTCTTCAGAGAGATATCTTCTCATGATCAATTTTCTCAACATTTAATGAACAAAATTGATTTTTAATAAGTGAACATAGTCTATACAGTTGAGAGAGTATTTTCTTTAAAGTATTATTCTCATTTCAATCAAGAAATCTATTTCAATTCAGTGCATTTCCTGAGTTAACTGATGAAAATGAAGAAGAGACTCTGTCTCTGATTATATGATTTAAGCTCATCTTCATGACTCTCAGAGCATAGTTCATACAGGCTTTTTTAAATTGAATAGTAAAAGATGAAATTGAAGCTTCAATTTTCATTGCTTTAATAGAAGATGATTTGAATGCTTTCAGAATTCTTCTCAGAGCTCTATTTTATAGACTTTGAAAGAGTTCAGTAAAGTTATCTTGTTTATTTCATTAAACTTGAACTCTATAATCAGCTACTGAGATAATACAAGCTATGTATAATTGTATCATAGCCTGTAACAATAGATCTCTCTCAGTATTTGATAGTCTGATTATACTATTCAGTAGTCTCTCTGCCTTGATAATTCTTTGTTGAATATGAAATTTAAAATTCAACTTGGAGTTTAATCATACTCCTAGTTATTTAACATTCAAACTGGGTTTAATCTCTTTATTTAAAAGAGTTAGACTTAGTTCTTTCTTATTAAATCTGAGAGAAAAGTGAATTAACTCAGTTTTATTCATATTAAATTTAATTAGATTGATATCTGCTCTAGTAAAGATTCTCTTTACTGCTTTCTCAGTCACTTCTAAATTCTCTTTGATTGTCTTTGAACTGTAGAGTAGATCAATATCATCTACATAACTTGAAAATCTCACTATTTTCATCTCTCTATTCTTGAATAGATATGCAGTGTATATTGCAAATAAAACAGATGAGATTAAAGATTCTTATGATACTTTCATTTTTTATCTCAGTTTTATCTTGTTTTCTTTCATCAAAGAATAGTTGTATAATTCTTTTAGATATAAAACTATTAACTCATTTTATTAGAGAAAGTGACAGTTTTAACACCTTCAAAGTTTGAATTATCTTAGACTTTGAAACATGATCAAATGCATCTTTTATATCAATAAAAACTGCAGTTGAGACCAGGTCTTCATGCTTTGCTACTTGAATATCATGAATAACTGAAAGAACAGTGTTAATTGCAGAACATTGTTTTCTATCTCTTATTTATTCATTAAATAGAAGAGAATCACTAATAGAGCTTATAAAAGATAATCTAGTAGCTATTATCTTTTCTAGAATTTTTTTCAAACAGTTCAATAGAGATATTACTCTATATAACTTAGAAATTGAAGCTTTTTTATTAGATTTTGCAAGGATTACTTCAGAAGCTTCTCTTCAGTATTCAGAGTGATAACTATTTTTTAAGAGATTGAAAAAGAGATTAAAATATTCATTCTTCAAGTAGAAATATGTGTTTTAAATAATTAAGTGATTAATTGAATCAGGCCCTGTAACAGTTTTAATTGAACTTGAGAATATTACTGACTCTAGTTCATCACATATAAGCTCAGGCCATTCCCAGTTATTTTCATCAATATATTCATAAAATGACATATTCTTCTCTTTTAAATGTGATAAGTTTTGAAAGAGCATTCTTATAAAAGCTTGACATTTTCCCTTAAAAGAGTTTGTTGTATATAATACATTCTGTAATTTATATTCTAAGATTGAAAGCTTTGCTATACTTCTTGTTTTAGTATAGATAAAGATCTTAAAAACTTCTTTTTCTTATACTTCTTTAAGAAATTTGTTTCTGTAATCTATTTTGACTCTTTTAATATCTGAAAAATATTCATTTTGAATCACTTTGAACTCTTTATCAGATATTAACTTATTCTTTTAATCTCTTTTAGCAGTGTCTAATTACTTTCTTTTAGAAGTGATATTCTCATTTCATCAAGGTTTGAAATACTCAGAAGACTTTTTCTTTGAAATATTTTCTTCAATACTTGTTAGAAGAATAGATGTAATCAGCTTTACTCTATTCTTAAGTATTTCATTTGAGATATCTTGACTTTGATTTTAATAGAGCTGACTCTGTCTTTCACATTTCAGCTGTTTTACTCTTTCTTCAACTACTTATCAATCAGCTTTTTCAAAGTTATACTGATTAGAGAGAAGAGGATTTTCACTTCTTTATTTTTCACTCAGTTTAATATCAAATTGAATGATCTCATGACCTGATTCTGAGGTTTCATTTGAATCAATAAACCAGTTTATAAGTCTTTTTTTAATTAGATTTTATGATATGAAAGTTAGATCTATAATAGATTTCTGTTTCATATCATTTCTAAAGAATGTTTATTGATCAGACTTATTAACTAAATCTATTAAATATTCAAAAGTTTATTCAATCAGTTTATCTGCTCTTACTGCTCTTGTGCACTCTGAGTTTTATCAGAAATGATGTGTATTGAAGTCTTCTGCAATTATAGAGTTTTTTAAGAGAGTTATATTCAAAAATGCTTTATCAATTATTCAGATATTATTATTTTCTTTCAATTATTTTTCATTATAGATATTTATAAGTTGAATAGTATCAAACTCATTCTCTTTATCTATAATATCACTCACTAGAATATCAGGGTCAGATATGATATTAAATCTCAAATTAAATTAATATCTTTATCTTTTTTTCTCATAGATCACTACTCTTGATTTTATCTCAGATTTTTCAGAAAGAAAGCAGTAATAGCTTGAATGAGAAATAATGTACTTTTACTCAGTATCAAAGTTTGATTCTTGAAGATGTACAAAGTTAACTTTTTATTCAAATATAATCTGAAGATAAGAATAAATATAATTTGAGTTTCTATTCACATTATTTTGAATAAATGTAATTCTTAAAGAGTTTTTAAACTTTTTTTATTGTTTTTGTTGTATATTCATACTACAGAAGACTAGAGATAGAGTAGAATCTAATTACTATTATCAGATAGTAGATTATAACTATTTTGAAAAGTAGAAATCTCAACTGCTTACATTATATCTAGTTTATCATCAGAGTCATTTCTCAATTCTCTAATATTAACAAAAGTTCAAGAATTCTAATTCTGTTTACACTTAGCTGAAGAATTGAAGTTTGAAGATCTAGATAGTTGAGAATTTCTTCTTTTTAAGCTTGCAGTTGCAGATTTACTAGCTTGACTTTTCTCTTCAGTTTTAGATTTACTTTGAGCTTCATCTTTTCTTCAGTTCTTCTGAGTTCTTGAAATAAATACACATTCTTTTGAGTTAGATGCATATTTTTCTTTGCAATTGAAGTACTTAAGCAGAGTATGTTAACATATTTCATCTCTTTTTAAGCATGTTTCACATTTATGTTCACTAGTTTTATAATCTCTAGCACAGAATTTGTATTTTGAGTCTCTGAAACAAGAGATTGTAAAGTGTTCACATCTTTAACAGTTTGAACACTGTGTTTGAGCTTTGAGATTCATTCTTGAGTCTTTGTATTCATGAACTCTCATTTTCAAACCTGCTACTCTTACTTCACAAATTCTTGATTATTCAAGTGTCTTTATATACACTAGAACAGAGACATTTCTTCTACTCTATTTAAACTCAATTGAATTAAGTCATACAGACTCTTTTCTCAGTTGAATAGAATTGTATTCTTCTAATTCATTTTTAAGAAGTAGCATTTCTTTCTCACAGTCAAAGATTTCAACTGAAATATTATAAAGAATGAATTTATCTCATCTTTCATCTCTTTCAGATAGAATTGTTGTGTTTAACAGAGATTCTACGCCCCGGTGGCTGAATGGTTAATGCGGCCACCCGGTAGCGCCTTGGCGTGGGAAACCAAGGCGCGTGGGTTCAAAACCCGCAGGGGATACATTAAATCCGGAACTCAAGCACCTCAGGTTTCTAATAAATACAGAGGTGTACAAATCGCTTCAATGAATCGCTCTATGTTCCTGGGCTGGGAAGTTATTATCACATGTATCTAATTGTCACTCCTTTGTATTTTCCTATGTTCTTGTTATCTTGGCATGGTCTCAACACCTGTATTTCCTCCTGTATAACCAACACTTGACCTGTATTTAACATCACGCAAGGACTCATCATAAGCTCCGCTTGCATATGAGTATAATGGAAGAATAATAATAATAATAATAATAATAACAGAGATTCTACTACTGATTTTCAGAGATTCTCATTCTGAATAAGAAATTCTGCACTGAATTCAGGCATTGTGATCAGAATGATGAAGTTTTCAAAGAAGAATAACTTAATTGAAGCTATAACTGATTTGTGAACTTTAATATCAGTTATTAACTGATAAAAGAACTGCTGATTGATTTCATTTCTAATTCTGAAAATGAGATTTGAGTTTAGCTTATTTCTCTGCAAGATGTTCTGATTTGAGACTTTGAGAATAAGTCTTCTATTTCAGAAGATTTGAAGATTTTTCTCTTTTTACATTTTTTTCTTCACTCTTCTATCAATAGAAGTATGAGCAGTATTCTTCTCAGTTTTCTCAGAATTTTGAGCAGGTTTTGAGACAGCAGATTTAGAGATAGCAGGTTTAGAGATAGCAGATTCAGCTGCTTGAGCATATATTTTATTCTAATTTAAAGAAGAAGAAGAAGAAGAAGTAGAAAAGAAAGAAGAGCAAACTGAAGAGTCAGTGATTATATTAGAAATTTTTAAAGCTTTTAGAACTGTGTTTGAAATTTCAAGTTTGAACTTAATCACTTTCTGTAGTTGTCTAGCCTAAGTATGAAGAATTAATAGAACTTCTTCATTTATCTCACTCAGACACTGCTTTTCAAGAATCTTGCTTACTTTTTCAAGTTTCTGTATTTCAAGAACTTGTTATTTCTCTATTTCTTCTTTCTTTCTTCTCTTCAGAATTTCAATCTCAGAAATAGTATTTGAGAAAGCATCTTTTTTCACATCAACTGAGTGTATTTTTGAACTTATTATTCTTACTCAATGAAAAGTTGATCAGACTTATTCAATTGAGATATTTATTGAACTCTTTTGAATTGAAAAGTTGATCAGACTGTTTCAAAAAAAGAATAAAAGACTTTTGTATATAAAATACCTGATTTCTTTCACACTAGTTCAGTAACTAGGTTAGATTTTTGAAGAGAATCTAATAAACTAAAATTAATTTTTAAGATAAATCAATAAAATCCTTACAATCTCTTTCTTAGAATATAGTGAGAAAAAGTATAATATCAATTGATAATAAATCAGATAATATGACAGTTTTTGAGAGAAAAACTGATAAAAAATAAATTAATTTTTTACAGAGAAATTGATTAAAACTATTCAATTTTATTTTAAATCATTTAATTCTTCTCACACAATAAGTGTGCAACTCAAATCAGTTAATAACAAGTGTAAAAAAGAATTAAGTATTAATGAAAGCTCTTCAGTCACTGAAAAAGTAATTCTTACTTAAAAGAATATGAAATTATAATAGAAAATAACTCTGTGTTTAATTCTTTGTAAGAATATTGTATAAAACTCAGAGAAAAATATCTTACTTTTTCAAGAGAAGTAAAAAACTATTTCTAAGATCTTTTTTTTTTGTAATAACTGCTGCAGAAGAATGAGATAGAAACTGCTAAGATATATACTACTGTATACTCTCTATCAAGACTTTCTCTCTTCAGAGTCTTGATATTATAGAGAATATAAGTCTGTTTCTATATAATAATATAAATATTATCAGCAGAATGTAGAGAAACTAGTTATTTATATCTTAAAATAAAAGACTTTGTCAATGATTATATCAATATAGAGTTAATTCTTTAAATTCAATAGAAATCTAGTATTACTGTTCTCAATCTCTTACAGAATCTATTGAATATTGAGATATTAAAACTAGATTTAATATATCTCACTGTGCAGAAATCAAAGACTCAGTCAGATCTTGAGATATACTGAATTTATAGTTATTGATATACTGTTAACTTATTCTATTAACTTGTTATTCACTGATTATCTGTTGAATACTGTTGCTGAGATATCTTTTTATATTATTCTGCTGAGAATGGGCCAGATTGAGAGAGATAGTACAAGAGTGAGACTTGATATTAATATCTAGATACACTGAAGACAGACAGAGTATTTATGAAAAGTGTACTTCAGAAGTGTCTGTTAATTATATGCTTAATAGTATTGCTGTGATATCTTTTTGTATTTCTCTGCTGAGAATGAGTCAGATTGAGATGAGTGATATGAGAGTGAGACTTGGCATTGATGTTTTAGAACATCAAAGATGAACAGGGTTTTCACAGACATCACTTCTCAGATATCTTTGTAATTACAGCTTGAGAATCTTTCAAAATCAAAAAGATTGGTGCATATGACTTGATCTCTTCACCTTACAATTTGTATGACAATTTGGCCTGGGAATGTGGTGTGATAGGGGAGAACAGGGGATAATCCCACACAGGAGTTTCGAACAATATCTGGTTCACATTTGTCTGAATAACTCCACCACCACACGGGGTTTGCTGTCGGCGATGGGGTCAAAATGCTCGTATGATCGAGGACTTTTTGATGGATCTATCGGCGGGTTCTTGTTCGAAAAATCGAGCGAGTTCGTGATGGAGCGGTTTTTTGACTTGATGATAGATGCAGCTATAACTATGTTTGACTATGAGGAAGAAATGCTGCTTCTCAAAAAATGAATTAGAAGAATACAATTCTATTCCACTGAGAAAAGAGTCTGTATAACTTAATTCAATTGAGTTCAGACAGAGCAGAAGAAATGCCTCTGTTCTAATGTATATAAAAAGACTTGAATAATCATGAATCTCTGCAGTAAGAGTAGCAGACTTGAAAATGAGAGTTCATGAATACAAAGACTGAAGAATGAATCTCAAAGCTCAAACACAGTGTTCAAACTGTCAAGGATATGAACACTTTACAATCTCTTATTTCAGAGACTCAAAATGTGCATTCTGTGCTAGAGATTACAAAACTAGTGAGTATAAATGTGGAACATGCTTAAAAAGAGATGAAATATATCAATATACTCTGCTTAAGTGCTTTAATTGCAAAGAAAAACATGCATCTAGCTCAAAAGAATGTGTATTTACTTCAAGAACTCAGAAGAACTGAAGAAAAGATGAAGCTTAAAGTGAATCTAAAACTGAAGAGAATAGTCAAGCTAGTAAATCTACAACTACAAGCTTAAAAAGAAGAAACTCTCAACTATCTAGAGCTTCAAACTTCAATTCCCCAGCTAAATGTAAACAGAATTTGAATTCTCAAACTTTTGTTAAGATTAGAGAATTGAGAAATACCTCTGATAATAAACTAGATATAATGTAAGCAGTTGAGGTTTCTACTTTTCAACATAGTTATAATCTACTATCAGATAATAGTGATTAGATTCTGCTCTATTTCTACTCTCTTTTATTATGAATATATAACAAAAATAATAAAAAAAGTTTAAAAAATTCTTCAAAAATCACATTTATTTAAAACAATGTGAATAGAAACTTAAATTGCATTTATTCTTGTCTTCAGATTGTATTTGAATAAAAAGTTGACTTTATACTTCTTCAAGAATGAATCTTTGATGCTGAGCAAAAGTACATCATTTCTCATTCAAGCTATTACTGCTTTCTAACTGAAAAATCTGAGATAAAATTAAGAGTAGTGATTTATACAAGAAACAGATCAAGATATTAATTTAATCTGAGATTTGATATCATATCTGACTCTGATATTCTAGTAGGAGATATTATAGATAAAGAGAATGACTTTGATATCATTCAACTTATAAATATCTATAATGAAAAGTCATTGAAAGAAAACAACAATTTCTGAACAATTGACAGAGGATTTTTAAATATAATTTCCTTAAAAAACTCTATGATTACAGGAGACTTCAATGCACATTATCTCTGATAAAATTCAGAATACAGAAGAGAAGTAAGAGCAGATAAACTGATTGAATTAACTTTTAAGCATTTAATAGATTTAGTTAATAAGACTGATTAATAAACATTCTTTAGAAAAGACATGAAAAAAAATCTATTATAGATCTAACTTTCATATCATAAAATCTAATTGAAAAAAGACTTATAAACTGATTTATTCATTTAAATGAGACCTCAGAATCAGATCATCAGATTATTTAATTTAATATTGAACTGAGTAAAAAATAAATGAGTGAAAATCCTCTTCTCTCTAATCAGTATAACTTTGAAAAAGCTGATTGAAAAGCAGTTGAAGAAAGTGTAAAACAGCTGAAATCTTAAAAACAGAGTGAGCTCTATTGAAATCAGAGTCAAGATATCTTAAATGAAATACTTGAGAATAGAGTAAAGCTGATTACATCTATTCTTCTAACAAGTATTAGAGAAAATATTTCAAAGAACAAGTCTTCTGAGTAGTGTGAATCTTGATAGAAATGAGAATATCACTTCTAAAAGAAAATAATTAGTCACTGTTAAAAGATTTGAAAGAATAACTTAATATCTGATAAAGAGTTCAAAGCTATCTGAAATAAATATTTCTCAGCTATTAAAAGAGATAAAACAGACTGCTGAAACAGATTTCTTAAAGAAGTATAAGAAAAAGAAGTTTTTGAAGCCTTCAACTATACTAAAACAAGAAGTGTAGCAAAGCTTTCAATCTTAGAATATGAATTTCAGAATGAATTATATGCAGCAAACTCTTTTGAGAAAAAGTGTTAAGATTTTATGAGAAGTGTCTTTCAAAACTCATCACATTTAGAAGAGAAGAATATGTCATTTCATAAATATATTGATGAAAATAACTGGGAATGATCTGAGCTTACACAAGATGAACTATAGTCAGCTATATTCTAAAGTTCAATTAAAACTACTGCAGGACCTGATTCAATCAATCACTTGATTATTCAAAACACATATTTATACTTGCAGAATGAATATTTTAAGCTCTTTTTTAATCTGTTAAATAATGATTATCATTCTGAATGCTGAAGAGAAGCTACTGAAGTAATTCTTACAAAATCTAATAGAAAAGTCTTAATTTCTAAGTAATACAGAGTAATATCTCTGTTAAACTGTTTAAGAAAAATTCTAGAAAAGATAATAGCTACTAGATTATCTTTTATAAGTTCTATTAGTGATTCTCTTCTATTTAATGAATAAATGAGAGATAGAAAATAATGTTCTGCAATTGATACTGTTCTTTCAGTTGTTTATAACATTCAAATAGCAAAGCATAAAGACCTGGTCTCAACTGCAGTTTTTATTAATGTAAAAGATGCATTTGATCATGTTTTAAAGTCTGAGATGATTCAAACTTTGAAGATGTTAAAACTGCTACTTTCTCTAATAAAATGAGTTAACTGTTCTATATCTAAAAGAATTATACAACTATTATTTGATGAAATGAAACAAGATAAGACTGAGATAAAAATATTATTATTATTATTATTATTCTTCCATTATACTCATATGCAAGCGGAGCTTATGATGAGTCCTTGCGTGATGTTAAATACAGGTCAAGTGTTGATTATACAGGAGGAAATACAGGTGTTGAGACCATGTCAAGATAACAAGAACATAGGAAATACAAAGAAGTGACAATTAAATACATGTGATAATAACTTCTCATCCTAGGAACATCGAGCAATTTTGTTAGAGCGATTTGTACACCTCTGTATTTATTAGAAACCTGAGGTGCTTGAGTTCCGGATTTAATGTATCCCCTGCGGGTTTCGAACCCACACGCCTTGGTTTCCCACGCCAAGGTGCTACCAGGTGGCCGCATTAACCATTCGGCCACCGGGGCTGAGATAAAAATAGAAGTACTGCAAAAATCTGCAATCTCATCAGTTCTATTTGCAATATACACTGTATATCTATTCAAGAATAGAGAGATGAAAATGATGAGATCTTCAGATTATATAGATGATATTGATCTAGTCTACAGTTCAAAAATAATCAAAGAGAATTTAGAAGTGATTGAGAAAGCAGTAAAGAAAATCTTTGTTAGAGCAGATATTAATCTAATGCAATTTAATATGAATAAAACTGACTTAATTCACTTTTTTCTAAGATTCAATGAGAAAAACCTAAGTCTAACTCTTTTGAATAAAGAGATTAAACCCAGATTGAATGTCAAATGACTAGAAGTATGATTAAACTTCATGTTGAATTTTAAATATCATGTTCAATAAAGAATTATCAAGACAGAGAGACTACTGAATAGTATAATCAGACTATTAAATACTGAGAGAGATCTATTCTTTCAGACTATGAGACAATTATACATAGCCTGTATCACATCAGTAGCTGATTATGAAGTTCAAGTTTGATGAAGTAATCAAGATAATTTCACTGAACTCTTTCAAAGTCTGTAAAGCAGAGCTTTGAGAAGAATTCTGAAAGTATTCAAATCATCTTCTACTAAAGCAATGAAAATTGAAGCTTCAATTCCATCTTCTACTGATTGATTTGAAAAGGCCTGTATGAACTATGCTCTGAGAGTCATGAAGATGAGCTCAAATTATATAATCAGAGAAAGAGTCTCTTCTTCATTTTCATCAATTAACTCAGGAAATGAACTGAATTGAAATAGATTTCTTGATTGAAATAAGAATAGTACTTCAAAGAAAATACTCTCTCAACTGTATAGACTATATTCACTGATTAAAAATCAATTTTCTTCACTAAATGTTGAGAAAATTGATTATAAGAAGATATCTCTCTGAAGAGAAAAGCTGCAATCTCTCATAGACTTACAAATAAGTGAACTATCTAAAGAGAGAGAATTTGAACAGCATTTAAGGAAGATCTCTACAATCAATATAAAAGACTCTATTCTGATCTACTCAGATGACTCAAAAAATGAGAGTTTAAACAGATTAGATGCAGACATTGCTTATACTAAACATAATATCAATTTTATCTCAGATTTCTGAAATTTAGACTGTGAGTCTGAAGTTTTTGATACTGAACTATTTGTAATAATGAAACCTTTCAAACTCATTGAAATAAAATCTCATAAAAGAGGAAATAGTTTGTAAGAGACATGAATATTCTCTGATAGTCAAGCTGCTTTAAAAAGACATAGAAACAGTCAGATTCATAATGATTAAATGAATCTTGAACTGATTTTAAACTCTGTTATGAAGATTCAAGAGAGAAGATTATCAAAACTGATAATTCATTTACACTGGATTCCTGCTTATATAAATATTCATGACAATGAATTAGCTGATTCAGCAGCTATAAAGAGTTCAGAATTAAGCAGATTCATTCAAAAAATAGTGTTCTAATCTTTTATAAAGAGAAAGATAAAAGAATCTTGTTTAAACAAGTGAAATGAAAGCTAACAGAAATCAAAGAAGAGTATACATTATTCAAGATTTGAGATAAAATCTAAGTGAAAATCTTGTTTAATTAAATGTAACAAGAAAATATTCTCATCTATAATTCAGCTGAAACTAGGACATGATTATTTCAAATCTTATATACAAAGATTTGATGATAGATTTAATTCAACAGAATGCTCATTCTGCAATGTAAATGAAAATCCTGAGTATATTGTAATGCATTGTGCATTATATAATAGTCTCAGAGTCAGATTGAAAGAGAAGTATGATTTAAATCAATTAAATATAAGGTTCGTATTCTCAACTGAGATAGAAATTAAATATCTAATAGACTTTCTATCAGAAACTCAAGCAGCTATAAGAAAACAGCTGAATTCAGAAGTATCTAAATATGAAGAGATGGAAATTAATTGAATATAGTCTGTTACAACAGCTATATACTATCTTTTAATAATTTTAATTTGTTATAGTCTCTCTTTACTTTTTCTTTTTGCTCTTTTCTATCTATCTATTTAATGCATCTATCTTTAAGACTATGTTCTCTTTTCTTTTGTCATGATATTATCAAATGATTTCAAAGTATCAGAAGGTGTTAAAATACTGCAATTTTTAAACAGTTTTTGTATTCTGAGCTGGAATTTTTTGATTTTGCATATCTGAAATTGGTAAATGTATAATAGTTAACTTTATAGATACAGGGAAAACCCTGAGAACTAAAAGTTCTTAGATAGATGTCATTAGACTGGCCCGCGAGACCATGAATTTCACATTTGATCTCATTTGTTCTGATCTCATACATCTTTTGACATGAGTTGCACCAGGACCAAGCATCAAAAAAATCTGAAAATGAACCATTTCTGAGAGAAATGGTGTGAAAAATGATCAGATTTAATACAAGAGCAGTGAAATGAAAGTAATTTCTCAGAATAAACTGTGAAAGATGATCATTCTTCTAAAATCAGAATGAGACTGAGACTGAAGATCAAATTCAGTCTCATTCAGTTCATTCAGTAATTGCTTGTATAATCAGAATTTGGTAACAATTATTGATAATGCTTATGAAATAACTAAATATATTTTTGTACAAGTTTATTCTTCACTTTCTCATAAAAACTACACTTCTCTGATATACTGTGATTAGAGATATTAAACTGTCTGATAATTTCATATTGTACAATCATGAGTTTCTTGATTATTTCTTCTTATAATCGTTCTCAGTAATAGTGATAAATATCTTAGCTTGAGTTGAACTTTCACTTCATTCTCACCTCTGTCAATGAAATTGTTAGAATATCACATGTTATTAGTACAACAGTTGAATATATACTCTTAACAATTTTTTATAACTCTAGAATTGGTTTGACATTTAAATTCATCAGATCATCTTGAATATAGCAGTTAAATTCAGTTTTACAAGTATGTAGTTTTACCTGATTTACAGTTGTAATCAATGTATGCAAGTTCTATTTCAAAGTTAGTATTATAGTTCTATATAATATGAAGTGTTATCAAATATCATTACTTATTAGAGAATTGTATTTAACTGTCTTCACATCTCTAACATCTGCTCATTCAAGTCTCTGATAATTAGTATTGTAGTAGTCTCAGACTAATTTAATATTCAAGTCTCATTTCTTCTCTATTCAATCTTGAGAAGTGTAGATATTAACTTAATGAAAGGAATCTAGTAGAGCTGCTATAATGTAGTACTCTGTAAAAGATTGTTCAGTTTTGCTGTAATAATATACCAGTTTATTTCTTACAGTAATAATAGCCTATGTTATAATATCATCTCAGACTGAATTTCTTTTTGAGTGTTTCAACTGCTTCTTAAGATGAGTAAATAAACTGTTATACACTCATCAGACTGACTACAGTATTGATGTATAAGTGATTAAGACTATCTTCATTGTCTTATAAAACTGAAACAGTAAATCAATTACATATTTCAACTGAGTTCACTTTATATTAGAAAGTTTCAATGTCTGAATCTTTTTCTGATCAGAGTGTTGCACTCAATGATCAATTATCTGATAAAATTGAAGAGTCTGAACAGTTATCTTATATATTAAACTGTATTATATTCTAATATTCTGTATCATATTCAGTGATGTGACTGATTTGTTTGTTTATTAAATATCATGAAATCATTATTATTATTTCAAGAAGATATAAATCATATTAACAATGTTTTAAATCTGTGATATTTAAATTATTAGTCAATCTATTCAAAATTAACAGTAGTATTATCAAAAAGCATTATTAAAAAGTAATATCAAAAAGCATTATTAAAAAATATTATCTTTTATAAAGTAAATGTAAAGATGACTTGAGTAATCACTTTCATCTCATTCTCATCTCAAGAATCAGTCATCTCATTATTTATTATCTCAATATTAAGAGTCTTTATCAGTATTTATATCACAAGTTGAATCACATGAGTAATACAGAGAATATGACCTTATTTATCATTTCAGAAATACAAAGCTAATTTTTGCTTCAAGCTATTCACCATAGTATAGTTATTCACAGCATTATCAGTTATAATTGTAAGAAGACTGAAACTAATATCTCAATAGTTGTTTTTAATCACTGTTATTAATATCTCTGTTATATAATTCTCAGTATGACTACTGATCAATGATTCAAATTCAATTATTATCTCTTAATAAGTTCTGTTCTTATCAATGTAATAACATGTAACTCTTATAAATATAAGATTGTTTGAACTAATTTATACATTCACTGTAAAAGATATTCTTCAATGATTCTTCAACTCTGATTCTAGATATTATATATTCACTTTATAGTATATCTTGAGATTGAACTGAAGACATGATCAATATAAAATATAAAGATTTGAATTAAGTATTTGAAGAAGTGTTCAGAATTCAGAGTTTTCAATTAATTAAAGAGAAAGATTCAGAGATATACACATACAAAGTAATTATTCACAGAAGTTATTAGATAAGAGTTATGAAATCAGAGTACTGATATATAATTGTTTGTACATGATTTTCTTCAAATTAGAAATTTAGTATTATTAAAAATCATTATTTAATAGAGTAACTTATCAGCTTAGTAGTAATTTTCTGATTATTTTTCTTTTATTATCTGCATTCTGATGACTTCAGATATCAGAAAATTTCATCAGAGTTATAATTAGTTTATAATAAATGTTTCTGAATAAAGTTATAGTGATTATAGTAGAGAGATGACTCTTCAGTAATTTACAATATAATCTATTAATAATTATTTCATAGTTCATCTTGATATTTGTATTAAGTTTTTCATAAATTTCATGACCTGGAATCAGATATGAAGAATGAAGTGATTATTTATTATAATTAAAAGAGAGTATTCTGTATTGAATTGTAAATAATATAGACTTTATAATTCACAGTGATTTCTTGAAGAGTTTATGAATCTTCAATAGAAGTGAAAGAAGTGAAAGAAGTAAATTCAGAAAACATGATAAAGATTTAAGAAAGATAATAATTTATTTTTAATA
The DNA here is from genome assembly GCF_000003855.2 of Blastomyces gilchristii SLH14081. Taxonomy (NCBI): domain Eukaryota; kingdom Fungi; phylum Ascomycota; class Eurotiomycetes; order Onygenales; family Ajellomycetaceae; genus Blastomyces; species Blastomyces gilchristii. The sequence continues at coordinate 1,994,642 of NW_003101679.1, forward strand.
AAGATAATAACTGATCACTGATGTATATAAGAGAAACTATTATAAGAGAAAATAATCTTCTTTATTAGCTTAGTTATAATTTTAGTACTAACTCAGATTGAATATTATCAATGTATAAAAGTAAATAAATAATCTTGATTAATCTCTATTATATTTCTTAAAATATATTAATATTATGAAAGAGAGTATTACTAAATTGTATTATCAGATAATATTATTAAAAATATATTAATATTATAAATATTAAGATTGATAAAATATTGATACTTATATATTATAGTAATTTGTGAATCATGATCATTAAATATATATATATATATTATTTCTAACATTGATTACAACTTGTACAATAATTTTTGAAAACTTAAAATTAATTTCAATTTTTAATAATTATTAACTTATAACTAACTAATATAAAAAGAAAAAAACTTTTTCAACTTATTATCTTTCTTCTCTTTCTTATTCTTCTTATCATTCTTTATAATTCATTTCTCATTCTTATTCTTCTTCTTCTTCTTCTTATCTGTGATAATAGTCATCTCAAAATCTCTCTTCACTATCTTCTCACAGAAGAGTTCTCACTGCTTTCTCTTAGACAGGTCAATCTGTATCTTAAAATCCTGTATTTTCTAATCTACTGTTTCAGGTTTCATCTCAGCAGTAAGCAGATTGACATGCTCAGAGAGTAGAGCTATCTTCTCAATAATCTGAATCATGAAGCACATTCAAGACCTGAATAAGATCTCAATTCTCTTCTTCTCTGTCAGCTTCTACTAATTAATTAGAGAACAGAAGTATTATCAAAAATTATTATCTCTTAATAAATAAAAACTTATCAGTTTTGACTTCTTTATCTCTTACTTTGACATTCTCTTAATCTTCTTCTGTCACTGTTTATTTACAGTAATACTCTTCTTCTCTCTCTCTCTTTTCATCTTAGTCTCAAATCATTCTTAGAACTTCTTCTAGTCTTATCACTGCTGCATGAGACTCTTCACTGTCTTCTTTTTCAATCTCTCATAGACAGTTTTATTCACATTATTTCTATACTTAGTTCAGTCTAAATCTGTCAGAAGTATTACTTAAAATTGTTATCATTCTACTCTCTTACAGAGCCTTTTCAAGATATTATAATATATCTTACAATCTGTCTCTTCTTACTTAAATATCTTCTTCTTCTCTCTCTTCAATCTGTGATAGCACTCACACACCTTGATGGTCCGCAGGACCGCATGTAAGAATAAGTACTCACAGGCGATTATTCGGGTGTTTGCAGCTTGGGTGATATGTACTGTTAACTACTAGAAGTATTCACAGTAGAAAGATAAAATGTAGAGATTAAATATATAATAGCATTCAAGCTGAGTTGTGAATAGTATTCACAAACTTCAGTCTATATAGTTGTGTTTAGTCAAGGGCTGCTAACTCTATTGATTACATGAGAGATAGAAATAGAGATAAAGAATCTGTGAGAACTGAAATTTCTTACATATTCTCTTCTCTCTAAGACTTTGTTCATGAAGTCTTTCACTGAGTGATTCTATAGAATCAGGCTCAGCACTGCAGTGATACTCACTAAAAATCCTTCACATCTATAAAAAAAAAACCTTAGTGAGAAAGAATCCCTTATTACTGTGAAGAGAAAAGAGTCTGTCACTCAGTTTATTATTCGGCGAGATTCTTTATGACCTGCAGATCTTTCTCTGACTATTATACAGATTCATCTTGCATCTTTCATACAGAAGAGTTCTGATTAACTCTCAATTATTTTCACAAGATTCTTATGTAATCATCACACAGATTCATTCTACACCTCTCAATCTGAAGAATTTCAGTTGATTTACAATCATTTTTTCAAAAGATTCTTATGTGATCATCACATAGATTCATTCTGTAGATGAATCACTTTCTGTGAGATCACTCTCATTAAAGTGAAGCATTCATGAGTTGATCTTTCACTCATTCTCATGAATCATCATTCTTTGACACTGTAGAATTGTGAGGAATTTTTCATTCTTTCATCAACTCTGTAGAAATGTAGAATCAAGATATCTACAGTTTATAATCACTCTTTATTTACTAGAGTAATCTGACTGTTTCACAGAATCACTTATAGTATAAAAAAATCTCTCTAGAGTAGTATCAATATTTCAGATCTATTCACAGAATCTTATCTTCTTTTTTCTTTTTCTGTAACAGCTCTCATTCTTATAACTATAAGTATTCTCATTCATTCATGAAGTATTTTTACTCAGATAATAGAGAGAGAGTATTTCTAACAATATTTATATATTAATTCAAGAACTTCTCAAGAATAAAAATTTTTCCAATTTCAATATCTTTATAAAGAATATCTGACTACTGCTGAGCTTCTTATAAATGTTTCTATAACTTCTCTGATTACTTTTTACTGACTGATGAAGTAGAGACATTATTACTTATAATAGTATTCTCATCTGTTTCAGTCTTATCACTGCACTCAATCTTCAGATCAGTAGTCAACTCTGTGTCTATCTCAGACCAGCTTCTGACTTCAAGCAGTACAGTTTCACTCTTTACTGTAAGTCTCTCTATAAGTAATTTCTTATAGACTCTAGCTGACAGTTTCTGTAAAGCTCTCAGTGCTGTCAGTGTCTTTGACAGTCTTACAGGTCTACAATCACTCTTTCTCTACTTACACAATGTCTGATCAGGCATATGCAAATATGTCTAGGTTCTCTATCAACAGTTCTCACACTGCAGTGCATTTTCACAATCTCATTGTCAATGAGAGATAAGTCTCTGAGTATCTGTAAAATTCAGGTAATTAAGACAATGTGAATATTATAAATTTATAACCGAAGTTGATCTGAGCAGATGAGCTCTCTCTTTATATCTTAATTATTTTCAGGCTGAATACTTCAGTAGAACTGAAGAAGCAGACACAGCTTCATAAGAAATATCTGATTATACATGTAGATGATCAGCTCTCAAGACTCTGTTACAACTGTATACACTCTGATATTCAGCTTCTCTAAAGTCTGTGTATTTCTGACAGTCTTCATATTCAATGTAACAATTGTCTATACTATAGATATAATACTCTCTACTTCTTTAAAAGAAGAAATTGATAGTTACAGAGAAGTTGAGTGTTATAGATATTAAGAATATAAGTGTGAACTTTCTTTATTTTTTCTTTATTAATCTCTAAATTATGTTCATAGTTCTGTGTTTATTTTCTTTATTTTTTAGCTTTAATAAGAATATAATTTCTTCTTCTCTTTACATACACTGCAGACTGTTCATCCCAGTAGAAACTTATTATCTTATAGACTAGAATTCATAAATAACAGTATTAATATCTTTATCACAATCAGGTTCTTAGCAAAGATTATATCATTCTGACTTATCAGAATTCATGATATAAAAGTCATATCTCAGCTTTCACAGATGTCTTATCTGTCTGAATGATTCTCAAGTGAACTCATTCATCTTATCAGAATATTCTTACCACTGAATCTTGAATCAGAGCTTATAATCTCACTTCTCTTACTTAATAATTTCTTTGATCTGATATTCTCTTTCACTCTCTAGTACTTTATAAATAGAGTAATGAGTTATAGAATTCTTTTCTGAGAATTTCTTATATTTACAGAGTAAAGAGATATGAAAAATATTATATATCTGAAATTCAGATAACAGTTTTAATCTATAGAACTGTGAGTTAACTTTCTTCATAATCTTATAAGACTCTATTTATAAGAGATTCAGCTTCTTACTAGATCTCTGTATAATAATATTTTCTAGACTTAGTCAGACTCTATCATCTTTCTTGAAACTCTTTATAATATACTTAAAGTCATAGTATCTCTTCTGATACTCTTAAGCCTTTCTCAAAAATTCACAGACTTTCTTTCAAATATCTTGAATTCTCTCAACTCATTCACAGACATCATCACACTTTATAGTGTACTCTCACAGATTCATCAAGATTATTCACAGATAAGTTTCAGTGAGTATTTTAAAGAGGATTTTATCTATGCTGATATGCTTTGAGTTATTGTATATAAACTCTGTAAGTGATAATCAATACACTCAGTCATTCTAATTATAATTGATAAAGTATTACAAATACTATTTTAATATACTTATCAGGTATTCTGTCTGATCATCTGTCTATTGATGAAAAGTCATACTTAAATCTTATGAGATCTTCAGTATAATTATCAGATCAGATCAGAACTCTTCTATAAAGATTAATTCTCTATCTAAGACAATGTATATAGATAACTCATACAACTGAATCACATTATAGACAAAGATATAAGTCAAATTCTTTAACTTTAAGTTCTTACAGATGAATATAAAGTGTGTCATTTTAATAAAGTAATCTACTATTATTAGCACACTGTCAAAGCAGGTATTATATATATTCTTGCTTTCAGAGAGATTTATAAGAATATTTATTTCTAGCTATTCTTAAGATTTCTGTGAGATGAATAGAGAAGTAAGTTCTTTATATAATTTAAATCACACTACTTATAAATTCTGATAAATAGTATAAGAATTTACTATCTTCTTTATAAGTTCTCATATCTTTAGTCAGAAGTATTTACTTATAAGTAACTCATGAGTTTCAGTATCTATAAAATAATCTGCTAGAGAAGAGTCATGATGCCTTTGAATAAGTTCTATACATAGAAACTCATTCATAAGTATATAAATCTGACCCTCTCTTTATAAGAGACTATTTAAGTCTCTTTAATTCTTTATTTCTACAGAGTTGATCCCTGCTGTGAGCAGTTTATAAATATACTGAGTATATTCATTCTTTAGTTACAGTTTAGACAATTTGAATAGAAGATCTTATAAAGACTTATACTCTGTTTCTTATTACATCAGATCTTTTATAATGCTTCTCAAAGTCTACAAACTCTTCAGATTATAGATATTCTCTTCAAGAATTCTTACAGAGATTCTCAGAGTGTTAACTCTCAGTATTATAGAGAGTAGTTATACAGACTTCTTTCCTCTCTTCTCTCTCTTCTCTTATAGAGAATTGAGAGACTCTTCAGTCAATTTCTTTATAACACTTAGTTTAAGTATTCTGTAAAGCTTTTCTATCTTCTCTAGTCTCTCTATGTCTGTTATTCTGATCTTCTTAACATAGTCAGATCTATGAGAGAGTCTGTTCACTGAGATCTTAGTTCTCTTAATATACTCTATCTTGAATCAGAACTCACTTAGTCTCTGAGTTCAGCAGATCTGTCACTGCAAGAGTTTCTTAATTGAAGTAAACTGTTATAATCTGTTATAATCAGTTTCAACAGTAATCACTGTCATGAGACTCTCAAAATAGTGATATCAGTGATAGAAGAATTTCACTATCATGAGAAGCTTCTGATTATGAATGTCATAGTTAATCTCTACAGATTACATCTTCTGTAAGAAAAAGATCACTGAAACTCAGTTCTCATTTAACTGTAGTTACAAGACTATTTCTGAAATCACAAAGAAAAAGACATCTATCTTCAATCTGATTAAGAGTAAGAGATCAAAGTGAAACAGTATCACTGTATCTATAAATATCTATTTCAATCTTACAAAGGCTCTGTGAGCTTCTGAGATAAGAAAGTTCTCACAGTTCTTTCTTCTTAATAATCTTTTCATTCTTTATTTATGAAATGACTTCTTCTTATTTTCATTCTTCAGCATGTCTGTAAGAGTCAAGAAGATTCTTATAAATACAAAGATAAATCATTTATAGAAATTCATGAAGCTCAGAGAGATCTGAATCTCATGAATACTAGTTAACTCTGATTATAATAGAATAGTTTTAACTCATGAAGATTTCATCTGAATATTATTCACAGTGATTACATATTCTAGAAAATTAATCTGACAGATACTGAAGTTATACTTTATAAGCTTAATATACAGTTCTATCTTATCTAAGATCTTTAACACAGTTTATATATACTCAGTGTGTTCTTTCTTCTTCATAAAGTACATTATCACATTATTCAGATATATTATTATGAAGACATTCAGATATACATGAAGTATTGTATTAATAAAAGACTGAAATATTATAAGAATATTAGTCAAATCAAAAGATATTACTAGATATTCAAATACTCTCAGTACAGTTCTAAAGACAGTTTTTTATTCATTCTCAGACTGTATTTATAACTGTGAATATATATTAATCACATTCAGTTATATGAATATGACAGCTTCTATAAGACAGTTGATCACATTCTTGATTAGAGACAGAGAATAGTGACTCTTTGTAGTCTTGAAGTTCAGATTACAGTAGTTCATATATAATCTGAGATCTTTATTCTTCTTCTTTATAAATATCAGAGAGGCTTCTGCAGAGATCTGTGAAGATTAGATAAAGTTATTCTTCAGATTCTTCTTCATATAAGATCACAAGACCTCTGTCTTGTAATGAGAGAGATTATAAATTAATTTTCAGAAGAGTTTCTGTTCTTCTATTAAATCTATTATCAGATTCTTCTTATAGTGAGATGAAAGCTCAGCTGTCTTTACTGAGCTGAATATCTCTACAAGATCTCAGTATTTCTCTGATATCTGAAGCTTAGTTTTCATGATTATAAAGTTCTTAGACATTTATAAAGTTATTATATAGATGAGCTTGTCTTCTCTAATCAAATCTATAGCATTAACTGATTCTATCTCTGTAAGTAAGTCTATCAACACTGATTAGAAGTATAAACCTGACTTACAAACAGCTATGTACAGATTGTGTCTTTAATATTATATAAGTCTCAAGTACATGTTATCTGCAATATCTATAATAATTACAATTTTCATAAATTTTCTTCAGATTCTGAAGAGATCTTACAATTCAAAGATAACTCTTATAAGTCTCTCAGCTCTCAGATCTGAGTTCTTATACTCTACTTATTATAAGAGCAGATTCTCAGTTTTCATCACTTAGCTTATTCACTTCACAAGCTTTAGAGACACTACAGTGACCTGAGATTCTGAGTTTATTAATACTTTTTATACTTACAGAGTAACAGCACTGTGATACAGTCTCTTCTTATAAGTAAATATTTTTATTGAGAGAGTAACAGATTCAGATGTCAGCTTTAAGACTTTTAAGAAGACTGTTGCTGACTCTTTCTATGACTCTTCAAATTTCTATTTTAATTTATTTAGACAGTTTATACAGAGATGTTCTGATTTAGAATAGAAAAAGCAGAGACTCTTTTTCTTAATCTCTCTATTACACACTCTATTTATGAAAGCTTGTGAAGCTCTCTCTTTCTACTCAGCAGTCAGATACAAATCTCTCTATATCTTCTTATCTTTTTTCAGTAAATCTGTTCTCTGTTGTTCTGATTCTCACAGAATTAGTCAGTGATCTATTCTTCACAGATCTGTGACTCTCATAGTGATCTGTAAGCAGTGAATGAGAGTTATCAGTTTCTTCAGAATCAAGAGCTTAGAGATTTATTTAATAAGCTTGTTCTGCATATCTTTATTCAGTCTTTTTATAAATATTATTATTCAGGTCTTCTTTCAGAGCTCTGTTTTCACAGATCTTAATTCACATCACAATTTTATAAAGCACTGTGAGTAGTCTTTATCAGATTTCTCATGTCTTTTTCTAATATTAGTGATTATAGCTCAGATGTTCTCTGTTCAGCTTATAAAGTCTCTCAACTTATTCTCTAAATAGATCTTGAAAACAGACTGATGAGATCTCTTATAATCATTCTCTAAATAATTCAGCTAGTTCTTGACTTCAGTATAGTAGTGATCTGGTATTATATAGATAACAGCTTCTTCATCTTTCATATCACATAGCTGAGCTTGTAAGTCAATTTCAAATACAAACTTGCAAAAGCTTTTATAGATTATAATTCAATAAATAGTCTTAAGTAATTATAGCTTAAGAAAGTTTCTTTTCAGTTTATGAGTATCTCTGAAGACCATGTCTAGAGACTCAGTTTAAGAGTGTTTACAGATAGTAAGCATTTCTTATAGAAAAATAGCTTGATTCTGTAGAAGATGCTCAAGAATGTTCTTCACAGAGATTGATTTATTTATGAGTTTAAAGAGTTTCTCTGTCACAGATGTAGAGAATAATGTTCTGTAAGTGATTAATAAGTTCTCTGAGACTTCTTTTATAAGAATTATTCATGATTCAGATAACTGCTTCTGAGTGTCTGTAGTAGAGTTTGCAGAGATTGAAGCATGTAAGTTTCTAGTTCTTTCAGTTATAATAGACAGTTGCTGACTGACAGAGCTTGAAATGTAAGAATAAGTGCTTATAAATGATTACTCAGATGTTTGCAGCTTGATATAATATATACTGTTAACTACTAGAAGTATTTATGATAGAAAGATAAAATATAGAAATCAAATGTATAATAGCATTCAAGCTGAGTTATGAATAGTATTCACGAACTCAAGTCTATATAGTTGTGTGTAGCCAAGAGCTGCTAACTCTATTGATTACATGAGAGATAGAAATAGGGGTAAAGAATCCGCGAGAAGCGGGATTTCTTACACCGCAGAATATTTGAAGAGAAATAACATGATTGATTTCAGTGAGCATTGAAAAGAGGTGAAGACAGAAGAGACAGTCAGAAATGATATAATAATGATTAGACTGACCGTGTGACCGTGTCTGGAATTAAAATCAAACTTTACAGTTATCACATTGTCTAAAAGTATTACTTCTGATTATGATTTGAATTCATCACATTGATTTCAAATCACATTATTTCAAATATTAAAGGTCTCAGATTCACTTTTCAAATAAAAATCTAGTCTTAGATAAAGAATATGTTTGAATTCTTAGTCACATTTTCATTCTGATCTCATTATTAAGAATGATATTAAATGAAACTATGAAATTATTTCTTACTTATATAATATTATAATATAGTGCTCATTTGTTGAAAATTCAATAGAGAGTATTATTAAATATTATTACTTTTCTAAACACAGATCATAATTCATATAATTTTAATTATAAAAAAAATATAAAATACAAAAAAAAAACAAAAAAATAAAAAATAAAGTAAAAACAAGAAAAAATCACAATAGAAAAAAAAAAGAAAAGAAAAAGAAAAAGAAAAAAATAAAAAAGAAAAATAAAAAAAAATCAAGATTACAGAGTTATAGTACTCTTAAAATACTCACTTCTTAGAGTTTTTCCAATGTTCATCATTAACTGTGTATCTCTTATAGTGAGATTAACACAGCTGTAATGAGTTATTATCTTAACATCATTTAATAAATTATCAGTATATATCTGTATAAATGTGAATAATTAGAAAATATACACTTAAAAAGTGTGATGAGAGTGAACTCTGCTATCACTTGAATAGTATCAAGAACAGAACACTGAAATCATTGATTTTCCTTATCAATTTCACAGATAAGATGTGTGAAGATGATCTTGAGAAACATAAGATTCTCTGACTTCTGGTAAAAACAGATCTTACAGAGAGACTCTATTTTCATAATATCAGAGACTGCAATACATATGCACTTACTACAGCAATCTATTCTCTGCACACATTGCTGAGAGTTGCAGCTTTCTCACGCCGCACAGCTCTCTCTGAGATGCTGTCACTAGTTTGAAACTCATGCAGTCTCTCAGTTCAGCATGTGCTGCATATATGCAGCCCTGTGTGCTGAGACTGTGTTGATCATTATGACGTGATGTGGTACTCGCTTTTCACGGGCCATGTTTCATTTGATTGAGAGAGGGGGGAGAGGGAACATGACTGCTGTTTTATTTGAAGAGAGAGTAAGTAAATAAATCTGTAGAAGATAATTTGATTTCTTCTGCATTTGAAATTTGATTAGTCTATACTCTTCAATTTAAGACTTTCTGAGAGTGTTTTAATAGTTTTCATACCAGCTTGGAATTAGTGATTGATTGAAGAAGAGAAAAGAGAGAAGAAAGAAATGAGAATAACTTATATTTATAATATAAAAACAGAGAATTGCTGTAATTATTCACTCTAGTAATAAAGATCTGTTTTCTGCATGTATCTCTGATACAGATTATATGATAACTGTATACAAAGAATATCAACAGTGCATGTACTGAATGAAGATGATATTACTATATAATACTGTAGCTGTTTTTGTACATCTTTGAAAGCTGTTAATATTTTCTTTGAGTCTTTCTATATTTGATAAGTGAGTAATATATTTTAATACACTCTCTCTTTCATTATTATTATCATTATTATTATCATTATCACTATCACTATCATTATTATCATTATTATTATTATTATTATTATTATTATTATCATATCATTTCTGACTGCTTGTTCTGTCTCTATCTCTCTTCAACACTCATTAAAACCAATTATGTTATTTCTCTTCAAATATTCTGTGGTTCTGCAGACCATCAAGGCACGTGAGCACTGTCACAGATTGAAGGAAGAGAAGAAGAAGATGTTCAAGTGAGAGAAGACAGATTACAAGACATGTTATAATATCTTGAAGAGACTTTATAAGAGAGTAAAATAATAATGATTTTAAGTAACACTTCTGATAGATTTAGACTGAACTAAGTATAGAAATAATACAGATGATATCATCTGTGAGGGATTGAAAAAGAAGATAGTGAAGAGTCTTATACAGTAGTAATAAGATCAGAAGAAGTTCTGAGAATGATTTAAGACTAAGATAAAGAGAGAAAGAGAGAAGAAGAGTATTACTGTAAATAAGCAGTTATAGAAGAAGATTAAGAAGATATTAAAGTGAGAGATAATGAAGTCAAAACTGATAAGTTTTTTATTTATTAAGAGATTATGATTTTTGATAGTAATTCTGTTCTCTAATTAATTAGTAGAAGCTGATAGAGAAGAAGAGAATTGAGACCTTATTCAGGTTTTGAATGCACTTCATAATTCAGAACATTGAGAAGACAGTTCTACTCTCTGAGCATGTCAATCTGCTTACTGCTGAGATAGAACTCAAGACAGCAGATCAGAAAATGCAGGATTTTAAGATACAGATTCACCTGGCTGAGAGAAAGTAGTAGAAATTCTTCTCTAAAAAAATAGTGAGGAGAGATTTTGAGATGATTATTATCTTGAATGAGAAGAAGAAGAAGAAGAATAAGAATGAGAAGTGAATTATGAAGAGTGATAAGAAGAATAAGAAAGAGAAGAAAGATAATGAGTAGAAAAAGTTTTTTTCTTTTTATATTAGTTAGTTATAAGTTCATAATTATTAATAATTGAAAGCAATTTTGAGTTTTCAAAAATTATTGTACAAGTTGTAATGAATGTCAGAAATAATATATATAGATATATTTAATAATTATAATTCACAAATCACTATAATATATAAGTATCAACATTTTTTCAATATTAATATTTATAATATTAATATATTTTTAATGATATTATCTGATAACATAATTTGATAATACTCTCTTTCACAATATTAATATATTTCAAGAAATATGATAGAGATTAATCAAGATTATTTATTTACTTTTATACATTGATAATATTCAATCTGAGTTAGTACTAAACTTATGACTAAGCTAAGAAAGAAGATTATTTTCTCTTATAATAATTGTTCTTACATTCATCAGTGATCAGTTATTATCTTTATTAAAAATAAATTATCATCTTTCTTAAATCTTTATCATATCTTCTAAATTCACTTCTTTCACTTCTTTTACTTATATTGAAGATTCACAAACTCTTCAAGAAATCACTGTGAATTACAAAGTCTATATTATTTACATTTAAGACAGAATACTCTCTTTTAATCATGATAAATAATCACTTCATTCATCATATCTGATTTCAGGTCATGAAATTTATGAAAAACTCAACACAAATATTGAGATGAACTATGAAATAATTATTAATAGATTGTATTATAGATTACTGAAGAGTCACCTCTCTACTATAATTACTGCAACTTTATTCAGAAATATTCATTATAAACTAATTATAACTCTGATAAAATTTTCTGATATCTGAAGTCATCAGAATGCAGACAATAAAAGAAAAATAATCAGAAAATTACTAGTGAGCTGGTAAGTTACTCTATCAGATAATAATTTTTAATAATACTAACTTTCTAATTTGAAGAAAATCATATGAAAATGATTATATATCAGTACTCTGATTTCACTACTCTTATCTAATAACTTCTGTGAATAATTACTTTGTATATATATATCTCTGAATCTTTGTCTTTAATCAATTGAAAACTCTGAATTCTGAACACTTCTTCAAATGCTTAATTTAAATCTTCATATTTAACATCAATCATGTCTTTAATTCAATCTTGAGATATATTACAATGTTAATATACAATATCTAGAATCAGAGTTGAAGAATCATTGAGAAGTGTCTCTCACAGTAAATGCATGAACTAGTATAAATAATCTTGCATTTATAAGAGTTATTTGTTATTACATTGATGAGAACTGAACTTATTAAGAAACATTAATTGACTTTGAATTATTGATTAGTAGTCATACTGAGGATTATATAACAGAGATATTAATAACAGTGATTAAAAATAACTATTAAGATATTAGTTCTAGTCTTCTTATAATTATAACTGATAATGCTGTGAATAACTATACTATGATGAAGAGCTTGAAGCAGAAATTGACTTTGCATTTCTGAAATGATAAATAAGGTTATATCTTCTGCATTGCTCTTGTGATTCAACTTGTAATGTAAAAACTGATAAAGAATCTTAATATCAAGACAATATATAATGAGATAACTGATTCTTGAAATAAGAATAAGATGAAAGTGATTACTCAAGTAAGTTTTGCATTTACTTTACAAAAGATAATGTATTTTAATAACACTTTTTAATATTGCTTTTTAATAACACTTTTTAATAACACTACTGTTAATTTTGAATAGATTGACTAATAATTGAAATATCACAGATTCAAAACATTGTTAATAGAATTTATATCTTCTCTAAATAATAACAATAATTTCATAATATTCAATAAATAAACCAAGCAATAGTGAAAGCTTTCAAACTCATTGAAATAAAATCTCATAAAAGAGAAAATAGTTTGAAAGAGGCATGAATATTCTCTGATAGTCAAGCTACTTCAAAAAGATTTAGAAAGAGTCAGATTCATAATGGTCAAATGAATCTTGAACTGATCTTAAACTCTCTTTTAAAATTTCAAAAGAGAAGAATATCAAAGCTGATAATTCATCTGCACTGGGTTCCTGCTCATATGAATATTCATGGCAATGAATTGACTGATTCAGCTGCAAAAAAGGGTTCAGAATTAAACAGATCTATTCAAAAAATTGTGTCCTGGTCTTTTATAAAGAGATAAATAAAAGAACCTTGTTTAGAGAAGTGAAATAAAAGCTGGCAGAAACAAAAGAAGAGTATACATTATTCAAGATTTGAAACAAAACCCAAGTGGAAATCTTGTTCAATTAAATGTAAAAAGAAAATATTCTCATCTATAATACAGCTGAAACTAGGACATGGCTATTTCAAATCTTATATGCAAAGATTTGATGATAGATTTGATTCAATAGAATGCTCATTCTGCAATGCAAATGAGAATTCTGAGCATATTGTAATGCACTGTGTATTATACAATAGTCTCAGAGTCAGATTGAAAGAGAAATATGATCTAAATCAATTAAATATGAGATTCTTATTCTCAACTGAGACAGGAATTAAATACTTAATAGACTTTCTATCAGAAACTCAAGCAGCTATAAGAAAATGACTGCATTCAGAAATATCTGAATATGAAGAGGAGGAAATTGATTAGATATAGTCTGTTAAAACAGCTATATACTATCTTTTGATAATTTGTTTTGTTACAGTCTCTCTTTACTTTACTTTACTTTTTCCTTTCTATTCTTTTCTATCTATCTATTTAATGTGTCTATCTTTAAGACTGTGTTCTCTTTTCTTTTGTCATGATATTGTCAAACAGTTTCAAAGTATCAGAAGATGTTAAAATACTGCAATTTGTAAACAGTTTTTGTATTCTGAGCTGGAATTTTCTGATTTTGCATATCTGAAATTGGTGAATGTATAATAGTTAACTTTATAGATATAGGAAAAACCCTGAGAACTTTTAGTTCTCAGGTAGATGTCATAGTCTCTGACTGCATAGCATACATCTATAATTGAAGAATAATAATAATAATAGTAGCTGAATTGAGTTCATACTCATCAATCAGAAATCTGTGCTAATCAATATAGTGGTCTGCATAATACTATACAGACAGATGATATGAACTGCGAGCAGCTTGACCACTGTGTGATATTACCTGCTTCTCATACAGGCAGTGAAAATTTTATGTATAAACTGTTCCAGGATTTTATGATGATTGTCTTCAACTACAGACACTCAATTCTTTTCATTACATTCACAGCTAACTCTGAATGAAAGAAGATTATCTGTAAGTTACTTTCTGATCAGGCTGCAGTGAATTGCTCAGATTTGATTGTATATATTTTTATAATGAAGATTTTTCATTTTCTTGATATTCTCAAATTCAGACCGCTGTTCAGAGTGATGTTGGCCAGAGTATGAATAATTGAATATTAAAAATGTAAACTGTCTCATATGCATCTGTTAATCTGACTAGAGAACTCTGAGTGATTGTTGCAGTCTGAGATAATTGATGAGATTATATCTGCAGAGCTATCAAGCACTGCTTAGAATACAGATGAATTGAGTGAATTAATCTGTAAACTCATGATTCATGATTTATGTAATGCTGACAGGGTGAGCCTGTGTCACAAGAATGACAGATGTATAAAATGTTTCTTCAAAGCTTTTCAGAGTGCTACAGCTATTGAAGAGAATGACTATTCTCTGTACAGACAGTAGCATGATTCATCTATTTTCTTCAAATATACTGTTAATAATAGTGAGATTGTAATTGACAACTGATGAGTTATTTTATACAATCTCTATCTCATTCACACATATAAAGCTTATATAAATGTTGAGATCTGTGCCTCTGTTGAAGTTATTAAATATATCAATAAATACATCTACAAGGGCCTCAACTACACTACTCTTCATATCATTGACTTCAATGATGAGATTGATATTCAACTGCACAGGCATTATATCAGCCTAACTGAGAATGTATAATGTATATTCATATTCTGTATACATCAGAAGTGTTCATCTGTTGAGATGTTATCTATTCATCTATCAGACTGTTAGATGATTTACTTCTCAGAATCTGAATATGAAGATCATGAATATATAACTGATCATTTGATAAATGATATATCTAAGTTCATGACCTTATTTATCTATAACTGTTTACATTCAAATGGTCAGTATCTCTATCAAGAATTTTCTCATCATTTTGTTTAAGACAAATGTAATCAGACATGAAAGAACTATGTGAAGAGAAGATCAGTTGATTACCTGTCTTATCTCAGTTTATATAACAGTGAGATGTTCTTTTTACAGCTGCTTCTTATTAATATACATGATTCTCTGAGCTTTGAGACTCTGTGAACAGTGTATGATGTTTACTACTCTACATTCTATGCAGTATGTCAGACACTTGATCTTCTGTATAATGATAATGAGTGAATCATTACATTTGCATCTGCTGTTATATTTACAACTGCTCACTGCATGCAATCAGTATTCATCACTGTATTGATTCATGAAAATATTGCAGACTCATCTGTTCTCTGAGCATGTTTCTGTCATACTCTCTGTGATGATCTTTCACATTAACTGTGTCAGATGAATTCAGACTGTATTAATAATACTTCTTCAGAAGATTTATATTATGACTATAGTCTGTTTCTTATTCAGCAGCTTCTGCATGAGTTTGACAAGACTCTTGCAGACTTCAATCTGCCTGCATGCAGCCCTTTATGAGAAAATCTTATTGAAAACTGGCTACTTTTTGACAAGTAGAACTACAATCTTATAGAGGAAATTGTCACTGCAGATGCTCTGCAGACACAGTTGAATAACAATCAACATCATGTATATGATTAAATCCTGGCTGTAATAGAATTACAGGCATCTCACTATTTTATACAGGGTTTAAATGATACTGACAAAAGATTTCTTTACAGAGCTCTCTATAGCTGTCTATATACAGGTGAATAAACAGTTCTTAATATGACTTTCTCTGACATTGCAGCTGTTCTTTTACTATTTGACAGAACAGCTCACTTATATTTTATCATTCTGATTGAATTGAATGCAGATTTCATGTCAAAGATAACTGTTCACAGTGAACTGAGCTGTCTGCTGCAGACTGTGAATTTAATTATTTAAGATGAGACTCTCATGCAGTACTGCTATTGTACAAAGATTGTTAACTGTCTTCTTCAAGATTTATATTCATCAGATGTGCTTTTTAATAATATCTCTGTTATATTTAATAGTGATTTTACACAGACTCTGTCTGTTATATTATATGATAGCTGTGCTGCAGTTGTTACAGCTTGTCTGCAGTGTTTATATATATAGCAGCAGTTAACTGTACTGCACTTGATAAGAAATATAAGACTCACTGTGAATAATGACAATATGATGTTCATGAATTGACTTGATTAAATATCATATAATCTGAACTGTATTGACTGTATTAATCTTTCATCATATATTCATCAGATCACTAACATCAGTGTGCTGTGTGAGAGAGTATTTTCTACAGCTGAATTTAGAACTACAGCAGTCTGTTCTGATTACTTTGAAAACTATATCATTCTCACTGTATTAAATCAGAATGTGTTTCACATTAATGAATAGATTATAATAGTTATGTCAGGAAACATTCATACATTCTATGCTGCAGACATGACTCATACAGATGATCTGGCTCTGAGCTGTGAGAAGTTCTCTCATGAATATCTGACTGTTATTAACTGTTCAGCCCTGCTATCATCTGTATTGAGATTGAAAGAGAGCACTTCTGTCATACTTCTGTATAATCTTCAGTCATCTGAAGGGCTTTGCAATGACATAAGAATGATTATACAGTGAATAACAACCTATTTACTTGAGATAAAGATCATATCTGACAAGTATAAGAGTTCAGTTCATATACTGTCACAAATCAATCTACATACTCAACCTGTTGAGATTTCATTTAGCATGACTCACTGTTAGTTTTCAGTTCATTCATGCTTTGCAATGGCAATTAACAAGTCCCAGAAATAGTCTCTTTCTACTGTTAATATTGATCTCAGAAACCCTGTATTCTCACATGATCAGCTGTATATTGCACTTTTTCAAACTACAGATATCAGTCAGTTGACTGCCCTGCTGAATAAGAATAATGAGAAATATATATTAAATAAGATATATTTAGAGATTCTACAGTTTCTTAATTAATTCTTCTGCTACTGCTGTTTTTTCTTCATTATATACAGAATATCATTTTCAGATATTAAAATATAGATCTTTGAACATGTAAAAAACTTTCATTTTAAATTAACACTAACTATTAAGAAAAAGAAAAAAGTAATAATATTCTATCAGATCTATACAGCCTGCTCACATCACTTTTTATTTTTCAAATTTTTTAATCAGAGCTGTAATGTCTGTGAAGATACTCTGTTAACTGAGCTGAGTTATCTGTAACAGACTCACAGTCTCACTCTGCTCTCTATATAAATACTTTATCTCTTTCTCCATCTTATAAAGCTGATGCATCTTCACTCATAGCTGTAACAACTTCAACTTCATGATCTCACTGTTACTCATCTCATTATTCTTCTCTTTATTCTTCAGAGCTATAAACATTGTCTATTTCCTTTTAACTGAATCAGACAGCTCAGTCATCTGATATAGCTTCACACTGATGATTTACTTCTTCTTCTTTCTCTTCTTCTTCTCATTCTTCTCTGCAGTGATTGTATTGACAGGGACAGCAGTCTGCTGATTCTCTGTTATTTGCATATCAGCATATATATTTTGTATATACATTTTACTAATGAATTTGCATGCTGTAGAGATAATTCATTACTTATTAGACTGCAAACTGCAGCATTTACTCAGTGAATTATAGTGATAATTTACACAGACTCTCTTCAACATGTCAGAGATTATAATACATTTAATAAATAGACTGTGATTCTTCTCACATGAGCTGTATGATGAGATGATTTTAATGTTATAACTGTGAATAAGTTCTGATTCTACATTTATTGCTCTTTTTAGCTGAGGCTTAAAATTCTTCTTGTATAGTATTATATCTCTCTTGAGCTGCATCTCTCACTGCTGTGCAATGATCTCACTGCTGTTCTTAACAATCTGTTCTATCAGTAGCTGTAGTCTATGTTCAGGCATTTACATATTGATGGGCTGCTGGCATGACTGCTGAGAGACAGGTGCAGACAGATTGACAGGCTGCTGAGACTGCTGAGAATGAGATGGAAATGAGTTGATGAGCAGCATGGGCTGCTGAGTCTCTAGAACTTGCTAAGCTGACTCTGCACTTTTATTAGCTGTAATTTCATCATTTCTGAGCTGTTTTTCTTTGATTTTTTGATAGTTCTTTACTTATATTCAGCCATTTTATTTGCTTTGATGTTTTGAGGGTTAATAGGTATAAATTGTGACATTTCAAAGGCTTGCTATTTAATTGTAATTACTATATTCTCTATATAAGCTGTCTAACATTTAATTACACCTTACTTAGAGCTTCTACATTTACTCTACAACACTACTATGATGTTATTCATCTTTTTCATCTATGTGATTGTTCTCTATTAACATATTAATAGCTGTGAATTACATGGAATTCATCTATACAAGTCACATGCAGTTGTTCATATCTCATTATATTCACCTGAGAGATTAAACAGCATGTTTTTCAAGCTGAATAAGCGAGCGCAAGCGAGTGATTGAGGCTTGTTAAGTTTAATGAAATAATCAAGAAAATTTCACTGAACTCTTTCAAAGTCTGTAAAAAAGAGCTTTGAGAAGAATTCTGAGAGTATTCAAATCATCTTCTATTAAAGCAATGAAAATTGAAGCTTCAATTTCTTCTTCTGCTATTTAATTTGAAAGGCCTGTATAAATCATGCTCTGTGTAAGAGGCCTACGCCGAATAGATCAGTATTATATTGATAGGTCTTATATAACAAAGATAAAAACATTAAAGAAGGAAAGAAAGAGAAAGTGCGAGAATCAGTGATCAAGATGGATATTTATACGCGTATGTAGTGGTGTACGCAGTGGAGCTTCAGGGCAGAAGAATATACACGCGCTTGTAGCAGCCGAGGATCAGTGATCAGGAATGGTCGAGAATCAGAGTGTACATTACACGCGTTTGTAGCAGCCGAGGATCAGTGATTGGGAATGGAAGAATCTATGAAGTGTAATGGAATAGTCTATATGATTGATCGGGTGCACTCTGCCACATTAGCCCCCTTCTTTCAGAAGCAGTTCTCATCAGTCAAGAACTGCTGTTTCAGATAACATGAAACTCAGAGTTCAGATCAGTTGATTATAGCTGACTCATTTCACAAGATATTATCAGCTGCAACTGCAGAGTCTCTCATTGAGAATATTCTCAATCTCTTACTCAAGCTCATTATCTTCTTCTATAATATCTGATGACTGTCAGTCAGAAGTTAGCTGAGAAGAGAATGAATTGATGATAGTGCAGTGAAGCAAGCTTATATGAAATATATTATGAATTTCTGATAATATGTCAAGATAGTAGTTGTGACTATCTAGAACTTCTATCACTTTATATCTAATATGATGATAATCTAGCATATAAGATGAATATGTGATTCATATGTTCTTAAGATTCAATTATATCAGATCTTCTATCTTATATTGTTCAGCAGAGTCTCAGTGAATATTGATTTGATTCTTTTAATCTTGTTTTACAGTTATCATGAAGGTCTCTGCTCAATCACAGGCATTTTGAAGCATTATTACTATATTATCAGTGATCTGAATCAGACTGCAGAGGTTCAGTGTAAACTGTGTAATCTCTAGAAGATTTAACACTTTCATATGATAATCATGTGTAAGAAAGAATGAGCTTATGTCTGTTAAAATAACATCTCATTCATTGATAGTGATCTCTGTGTGTAGAAGCAGATCATATCAATTATCTTATAAGTAATTATAGAACTTACAGAGATAATTCTTTACAGTCTGAATTATCTGTTCTGATACATCATCAGTCTTGAGATGATAGATAGTTAACAGATAGTGTGTAATCTTGAGAACTTGACAGATTCTTATTCAGAAAGTGCTTATAAATTAGCAGCTCTGATCTGATACTATTAATCTCAGTAACTCATACATCTGATAGAATGAACTCTATAAGAAGGCTTTAATAACTTGTTCAGTGTTCATCTTGTTACAAGGTTTCAATATTACATTCTTACTTAGTCAGTCAATGATAATCAGAATATTTCTATAACTCTTACTCTCAGATAAATTAATAGTGAAGTTAATTACTACATCTCATCAGATTCTATCAGAGATATTAAGTGATTTCAGTAGATCTTTTCTACAGTTCTTTTATGACATAACAGAAGAACAGTGATTGCAGTTTCAGATAAAGTGTCTGATACTATTTAATATCTCAGACTAGTAGAATTCTCAGAAGATCATTCTATACAGTTGTTCACAGCCTGAATAATCAGTTATATATGAATTATGCATCTCTTGCATTATCTGAGTGTGTAAGGATTCAGAGTAAGAGACTCAGCATTGTTTACAGAATTGTAGAGTGTTATTATT
This sequence comes from Blastomyces gilchristii SLH14081, assembly GCF_000003855.2. Lineage (NCBI taxonomy): Eukaryota > Fungi > Ascomycota > Eurotiomycetes > Onygenales > Ajellomycetaceae > Blastomyces > Blastomyces gilchristii. The sequence goes on from NW_003101679.1 coordinate 2,015,373, forward strand.
ATTGATTGAACATTCTGAGATATTAGTTCTTATATGTAGTTCTGACAAGAATCAGAGTGCTTCTTGATATACTGCTTTAGTGAGAATCTGAAGAAGTTCATCAGTCTGAGCTGCTGTATATCACAGTTCATTCAGTGTAGAGAAAGTGAAGATATCAATATCAGTTCTAATTAAAGAAGCATGTATAGTACTGTAAGCTGTTTTATCTTGATTAACTAGTATCTTCAGATTCAAGAGCTGATGCTCTCAATTCATTCAGTGAGTATCTGTTATATTGAATGATATATCTTGCTGTTATTATAAGAGAGCATCTGTCATCAAGTTCTGACTGTCAGAACAGTAGTGTATTATAAAATAAAAGCAGCTTAGAAACTCATATTATCATATCTATCATTCAGTAAGTTTACAGATAGTTATAAAGTATTTAAGATTCTTATAATCTATAACTATCTCAAATTCAGAGATACTTCAGAGTTCAGAGACTCATTCTTCTAAACAGTATATAATTGTGAGAAGTTTCTTATCATAGATCTCATAATTGCATTCAGCAGGACTCAGTTTCTTAGATATGAAGATATATAATTGTAGAACATCTTCATTATTATATTACAGTATTACTTCTTCTGTTATATAGTCAGAGAAATCAGTCTCAATAACTGTCTTGTGATTAGAATTGAATATTATCAGCAGAGAAGTATTAATGAACATCTTCTTCATCTGTGTAAATACAGCTTCAGTGTCTGCTGATTATTGAAATACTGAGTCTTTCTTAGTGAGATCTGTAAGTGATCTCATGATATCTGAGAAGTTTTATATAAATTACTGATAGAAGTTAGCAAATCTGATAAAGCTTTATATATCTTTCACAGTACACAGAGCTTCTCATTCAAGAATAGCAGAGACTTTCTCAGAATTCTTTTGAATTTTCTTATTAGCTTCTATAATAAAACTCAGATACTTGATACTCTTGACTTTAAAATCACACTTATTAATATCTATCAGTAGTTCTGCTTCTTGTGACTATTGTAATATCTTTTATACATATTCTTGATGTTCTTTTCTGAATTCATCAGTGAAGATGAGAATGTTATCAAGATATGCAGATATAAATTTATTAAGAAAATCTCAGAGTGCTCAGTTGATATACTTCTGAAATGTACTGAGAGTATTAGTCAGTTCAAAGAATGTGACTACTTATTCAAAGAGATTATATCATGTTCAGAATGCTGTAAGCTACTCATCTTCTTCAACAATGCAGATCTTATGAAACACAGTAATGATATCTAACTTTGTAAATCATTGAGCTTGTTCAATGCAAGCTAGAGTTTCATTGATAAGAGATAAAGAATAACAGTTCTTCTTCACTAATCTGTTCAATTCTTAATAATTCACATAGAACTGAAGTTCTTTATCTGATTTCTTTGCAAAGAGAATACAGGCTGCAGTGAAAGAGTTGCTAATATATATGAATTCTTTATTTAACAGATTATTGAGTGTCTTTTAAAGAAGAAGGAGTTTATCTCAGAACAGGTTATAAAGAGAGTCTCATGATGATTCAGAGTTTCTATCATTCTTCTTATTCAACTTAATACTGTGGTTCACTTCTGAATCTTGTAAGAGAGATAGATTTGTAGCATTATTATCTTGTCAGAAGACATCTAGATATTCATGATATTATTGAGAGAGTTTTATATGAGAATCTGTTATTGTAATGTGAGATAATTTTTCTAGAGTCTTTTTGATATCAGTCAGACTGACAGAATAGATTGACACATGATTCTGCTATCAGTAATTCTTTCAGTGACTTCTTTTTCTGAGTTTCATAGGTGTTGACAGAGATCTGTGTCAGATTCATAGTCTTATAAATATCATTCTTGTGAACTCTATCTTTATTAGAGAATATTAAACTCCTGTTTCAAGTGTTTAACAAGATGCCTTGTTCAGATAGTCAGACAAGTTCTAACATAAGATTATAATCAAGATTATCAACTTCATATATATAGGTGTTTTCACACTGATATTCTCTGACATCTATGTTTAGTTTCATCATATAACAGATACAAACATCTTTTGAATCATTGAATTCTGCAAGAAGTCAGGGTTTTGATAAGAAGATATGCTGAAGATTATGATATCTTACAACTGAAGATTTAATCATTGCATAGTGACATAGACTGCTGTCTATCATGGTCTTCATATTATACATGTTATTAATCACAGTAGATATAAGAATTGCATTCATTGTCATTTTCTCTTCAAATTGTTGTCATTCAATCTCTTCAAGCTTCTGTTTGTGAATTTGAATAGAAGCTAATCTTTTCCCTGTTTCACTGAGGCATTCTCATAGTTATCCTCTGAATCTTCCTCTAATGTAATGTGGTTGGCGCGGACAGGCGCTGATCTTTCTCTTAAGTGTGAAGACACATAGATTAATTGATAGTTGAAAGCAATATGTTCTGATCAGTTACAGTTGATGCACACTTCACATTGACATCAATCAGTGACTTCTTCAGGAGTGATCCCAGGGACTCAGAAGCCTGTTCAAACAGCGGAAACTCTTACTTATTTATAGATATTTGAATCTATTCAGTTCATGGCCTCTGCATCATTGTTCTTCAGTGCAGGTGTATGAGTGACTGAAGTGTAACATCTTCTATCACTGTTCTGTATACTCTTAAGCTTGATAAGACAGTCATTCAATGTTCAGAGCTGTGTACAAAAGCCTTTATAAGTTAGGTCTTCATTTACACTTATGAGAATCTGTAAGAGTTCAAAAGTTAATGTCTTCTTGAGCATGCTAATCTTCATTCAATTCTCTCAAGATTGATCACCTGCTTCTAAGATCTTGATGTTAATATCAGAGATGAATGTTGTAAGAGAAATGTTCCTCTGTCAGACACTCTGTAATCAATCTAATGCTTTCTGTTGCATGACAGTATCTCAGAACAGAATATTAAGATGTTTGATAATGTTATCAGGCATTTACAATGCTAATTTGCATGCTTTCATTCATGAATGAAACTTCTGTTTTGTACAGTTCTTCAATCATTTATTAATATATCAATCTTGATTAATTAACAAACTGATGAAATCTTCATCTACACTCAGTTTCATAAGCATTTTCATTCTTCATGATGAGTAGAGAGTGAGATTAGAAGTATTGAAATATGTAGAAGTATCTAAGCATTCTTTCAGTGCTTTTGTATTTGATTCTGTAGATGTTGAAATTGCATGAGTTAATCATTGAATCCCTTTGTATTGAAGTTATTGAGTTGCATGCATATCAGCTATTTGTTATTATTGTAATTTCAATATTGCTCAGAGCCACTGTGACATTACATCTATACTCGCATTTGAGAGTTTCATATTATTGTTAGAAATGATTATATTGATCATCAGATGTGTGATATCTGTGAAATTTGAAGAAGTGTAATCATATTCTTATACATCTGAGTGTCAGAACTCTCAGGTCTTTCACTGATATTCTTTTATAAGATCTTATTCTCTTTGTAAGATCTTATTACAGAGTCAGAGTAACTAGTGAGCAAGCTTCTATCTGAGAACTCAGTGTTCACTTAACTGTTTGACTGTTTCTCTATTTCTTATGTGTTATTATGTGTTCAGATATCTCTTGATGAATAATCATTTCTAATGAGAAGACAATGTATGAATAATCATTTTCTAATAAGAAGATAATGAATGTTTTTATAGTGTAAGAGACCTATGCTGAATAGATCAGTATTATATTGATAGGTCTTATATAACAAAGATAAAAACATTAAAGAAGAAAAGAAAGAGAAAGTGCGAGAATCAGCAATTGAAATGAATATTTATACACATATGTGGTGGTGTACATGGTGGAGCTTCGGGGTGGAAGAATATACACATGTTTGTAGCAGCTGAGGATTGGTGATCGGGAATGGTCGAGAATCGGAGTGTACGATACGCGCGTTCATAGCAGCCGAGGATCGGTGATCGGGAATGGAAGAATCTATGGAGTGTAATGGAATAGTCTATATAATTGATCGGGCGCAGCCCGCCACACTCTGAGAGTCATAAAGATGAGCGTAAATTATTATTATTATTATTCTTCAATTATAGATGTATGCAGTCAGAGACTATGACATTTACCAGAGAATCTTCAGTTCTCAGAGTTTTTCTAATATCTATAGAGTTAACTATTATACATTTACCAATTTCAGATGTACAAGATCAGAAAATTCCAGCTGAGAATATAAAAACTCTTTACAAATTGCAGCATTTTAACACCTTCTGATACTTTGAAATCATTTGAAAATATCATGATAAAGGAAAAGAGAACACAGTCTTAAAGATAGACATATTAAATAGATAGATACAAAAGAATAGAAAGGAAAAAGTAAAGTAAAGAGAGACTATAATAAAATAACATTATTAAAAGATACTATATAGCTGTTTTAACAGACTATATCTGATCAATTTCTCTCTCTTCATATTGAGATATTTCTGAATTCAGTTATTTTCTTATAGTTGATTGAGTTTCTAATAGAAAGTCTATTAAGTATTTAATTTCTGTCTCAGTTGAGAATAAGAACCATATATTTAATTGATTTAGATCATACTTCTCTTTTATTCTGACTCTGAGACTATTATATAATGCACAGTGTATTATAATTAGACTGGTCACTGAGATCATGAATTTCACATTTGATCTCATTTGGTCTGATTTTATACATTTCTTGACGTGAGTCCCACCAGAACCAAGTCTCAAAAAAATCTAAAAATGAATCATTTCTGAGAGAAATAGCATGAAAAATGACCAGATTTAATTCAAGAACAGTGAAATAAATGTAATTTCTCAGAATAAACTGTGAAAGATGATTATTCTTTCAAAATCAGAATAAGAGTGAAACTGTAGATTAAATTCAGTCTCATTCAGTTCATTCAGTGATTGCTTATATAATCACAATTTGGTAATGATTATTGATAACACTCATGAAACAACTAAATATATTCTTGTGTAACTTTATTCTTCACTTTCTTATAAAACTACACTTCTCTGATATACTGTGATCAGAGGTATTAAACTATCTGATAATTTCATGTTTTACAATCATGAGTTTCTTAATTGTTTCTTCTTATAATTATTCTGAGTGATAGTGATAAATAGCTCAGCTTATATTGAACTTTCATTTCATTCTCATCTCTGTTAATGAAATTATCAGAATATTATATATGATCAGTGCAACAGTTGAATATATACTCTCAATAATTTTTCATAACTCTAGAATTGATTTAGTATATAAATTTGTTGAATCATCTTAAAGATAGCAGTTAAATTTAGTTTTACAAGTTTGTAGTTTTATCTGATTTTTAGTTGCAATCAATGTATATAAGTTCTATTTCAAAGTTAGTATTATAGTTCTATATAATATGAAGTGTTATCAAAGATTATTACTTACTAGAGAATTGTATTCCACTGTCTTCACATCTCTAATATCTGCTCATTCAAATCTCTGATAGTTGGTATTGTAGTAATCTCAGACTAATTTAATATATAAGTCTCATTTCTTCTCTGTTCAATCTTGAGAAGTGTAGATATTAACTCAATGAGAGAGATCTAGTAGAGCTGCTACAGTATAATACTCTGTAAAAGATTGTTCAGTTTTACTGTAGTAATATATCAGTTTATCTCTTACAGTAATAATAGCCTGCACTATAGCATTATTTCAAACTGAATTTCTTTTTAAGTGACTCAACTGCTTCTTAAAATGAGTAAATAAACTGTTATACACTCATCAGACTGACTGCAGTATTGATGTATGAGTGATTGAGACTGTCTTTATTATTTTATAAAACTGAAACAGTAAATTAATTATATATATTCAACTGAGTTCACTTCATATCAGAAAGTGTCAATATCTGAATCTTTTCTTAATCAGAGTATTACACTTAATAATTAATCATCTGATACAATCAAAGAGTCTGAACAGTTATCTCATATGTTAATCTTCACTGTATTCTAACATTCTGTATCATATTCAGTGATATGACTGATTTGTTTATTTATTGAATATCATGAAATCATTATTATTGTTTAGAGAACATACAAATCACATTAGATATGTTTCAAATCTGTGATATTTAAATTATTAGTCAATCTATTCAAAATTAAGAGCAGTATTATTAAAAAGTATTATTTAAAAGCAATATTAAAAAGTGTTTATAAAAAATCTTATCTTTTATAAAGTGAATGTAAAAGTTACTTAAGTAATCACTTTTATCTCATTCTCATCTCAAGAATCAGTTCTCTTATTATTCTTTATCTCAATGTTAAGATTCTTTATCAGTGTTTATATCACAAGTTGAATCACATGAGTAATACAGAAGATATGACCTTATTTATCATTTCAGAAATGCAAAGTCAATTTTTACTCTAAACTCTTCATTATAGTGTAGTTATTTACAGTATTATCAGTTATAATTGTAAGAAGACTGAGACTAATATCTTAATAGTTATTTTTAATCACAGTTATTAATATCTCTGTTATATAATTCTCAGTATGACTACTAATCAATGATTCAAATTCAATTAATATCTGTTAATAAGTTCAGTTCTCATCAATATAATAACATATAACTCACATAAATGCAAGATTGTTTGTACTAGTTCATGTATTCACTGTGAGAGATACTTTTCAATGATTCTTCAGCTCTGATTCTAGATATTATATATTGACTTTATAGTGTGTCTTGAGGTTGAACTGAAGACAGAATTGATATAAAATATGAAGATTTGAATTAAGCATTTGAAGAAGTGTTCAGAATTCAGAGTTTTCAATTAATTGAAGAGAAAGATTCAGAGATATATATATACAAAGTAATTATTCATAGAAGTTATTAGATAAGAGTTATGAAATTAGAGTATTAATATATGATTATTTTCATATGATTTTCTTTCAATTAGAAAGTGAGTATTATTAAAAATCATTAGCTGATAGAGTAACTTATCAGCTTAGAAGTAATTTTCTAATTATTTTTCTTTTATTATCTGCATTCTGATAACTTCAGATGTCAGAAAATTTCTTCAGAGATATAATTAGTTTATGATGAATATTTCTGAATGAAGTTGAAGTGATTATAGCAGAGAGATAACTCTTCAGTATTCTATAATAAAATCTGTTAATAATTATTTCATAGTTTATCTCAGTGTTTGTATTGAGTTTTTCATAAATTTTATAATCTGAAATCAGATATGAAGAATGAAGTGATTATTTATCATAATTAAAAGAGAGTATTCTGTGTTAAATTGTAAACAATATAGACTTTTGTTCTTCACAGTAATTTCTTAAAGAGTTTATGAATCTTCAATAGAAGTAAAAGAAGTGAAAGAAGTGAATTCAGAAGACATGATAATAATTTGAGAAAGATGATAATTTATTTTCAATAACTGATCACTGATGTGTGGAAGAAGAATTAATATAAGAGAAAATAATCTTCTTTCTTAGCTTAGTTATAATTTTAGTACTAACTCAGATTGAATATTATTAATATATAAAAGTAAATAAACAATCTTGATTAATCTCTGTCATATTTCTTGAAATATATTAATATTATAAAAGAGAGTGTTATTAAATTACATTATCATCAGCGTGACTCAGTTGATAAGACTGGTAATCAAGACTGCACACATTAAAAGTGTGTGAGTTCGAATCTCACTGCTGACATCTGTCACTTCTTACTCATGAAAGCTCTCATGTAATAGAGGCTGAGTCTAATTAGTAAGGCTTGATGTGAGGTAGAACTCTCTACTGTAAGTCAAGTCACTAGTTAAGTGAGATTCTGCAAACACTCATCAGAGGTGATATTAAGTGTTAATATCTCACTATTCTACTGTGCACTCATCAAGATTCTAATGATATAGAGTCAAGTCTAATGTAGTGATTATACACTACTTAAACAAGTTTCTAACTAGAGCTGTCATCAGAGTCTAGCTCTCTCTCAAATATAGAGAATGATTTTAAAAATAATCTGACTAGCAGGTCTAGATGTGTATCTAGGCTCTAGACAGAGCACTCTGATAGACTAGAGTCTACAAGCTCACTGTCAATTTCTAATACTGATAGAGAGAACTGCAGTCATCAAGTCTATGATTAGTCTCTAATACAGGATGAGGTCACAACAGCTGATTGATAGGCCTATGAGCATCTAATGAGACCGAGATCAGCAACTGAAGGCTTGGTGTGTACACTACCAAGTGAGTGATAGCAGTCACTAACTAACACCTCTGGAAATTAGTGACTGGCCTGAGACAACAGACACAGTGATCGGTTAATTATAGAGGATTAAATGTAATTAGCTTAAGATGCATTCTGCGGGTGGCTGGCGCCTGTAGACTTCAATTTCTAAGTCATATAGAGTAATATCTTCATTAAACTGTCTAGAAAAGGTTTTGAAAAAGATAATAGCTACTTAACTATCTTTTATAAGCTCTATTAATAGCTTTCTTTTATTCAGTGAATAAATGAGAGATAGAAAACAATATTCTGCAATTGACACTGTTCTCTCAGTTATTCATGATATTCAAATAGCAAAGTATGAAGATCTGGTCTTAACTGCAGTTTTTATTAATATAAAAGAAGTATTTAATCATGTTTCAAAGTCAAAGTTAATTCAGATCTTGAAGATGTTAAAACTGCCACTTTCTCTAATAAAATAAGTTAACTGTTTTATGTCTAAAAGAATCATACAACTTCTCTTTGATGAAATGAAATAAGACAAGACTGAGATAAAAATAGAAGTGCTGTAAGAATCTTCAATCTCACTCATTTTATTTACAATATACATTGCATATCTATTCAAAGATAGAAATATGAAAATAGTGTAATTTCTGAGTTATATAGATGATGTTGATCTAGTCTACAGCTCAAAAACTATTAAAGAGAATTTGAAAGTGATTGAAAAAGCTGCAAAGAAAATCTTTATCAGAGTAGATATTAATTAAATTCAATTTAATATGAATAAAACTGAGTTAATTCATTTCTTTTCTAAATTCAATGAGAAAGAACTATCTCTAACTCTTTTAAATAGAGAGATTAAATCCAGTTTAAATGTCAAATAATTAGAAGTATGATTAAACTCTAAGTTGAATTTTAAATATCATATTCAACAAAGAACTGTCAAGGCAGAAAGACTATTGAACAACATTATCAGATTATTAAATACAGAGAGAGATCTATTCTTCCAGGCTATGAGACAGTTATATATAGCCTGTATTACCTCAGTAGCTGATTATGAAGTTCAAGTTTGATGAAATAATCAAGGAAATGTCCCTATACTCTTTCAAAGTCTGTAAAACAGAGCTTTGAGAAGAATTCTAAAAGCATTCAAATCATCTTCTATTAAAGCAATGAAAATTGAAGCTTCAATTTCTTCTTCTACTGTTAGATTTGAAAAGGCCTGTATGAACTATGCTCTGAGAGTTACAAAGATGAGCTCAAATTATATAATCAGAGAAAGAGTCTCTTCTTCATTTTTATTAATTAACTCTGGAAATGAACTGGATTGAAATAGATTTCTTAATTGAAATGAAAATAATTCTTCAAAGAAAATATCTTCTCAACTGTACAGACTATACTCACTGATTAAAAATCAATTTTCTTCTTTAAATGTTGAAAAAGTTGATCATGAGAAGTTATCTCTCTGAAGAGAAAAGCTTGAATCTCTTATAGACTTGTAAATAAGTAAACTATCAAAAGAGAAAGAATATAAACAGCATTTGAAGAGAATTTCTACAATCAATATAAAAGACTCTATTCTGATTTATTCAGATGACTCAAAAAATGAAAATTTAAATAGATTAGACACAGGCATTGTCTATACTGAAGATAATATTAATTTTATCTCAGATTTCTGAAATCTAGACTGTGAATCTGAAGTCTTTGACACTGAACTATTTATAATAGTGAAAGCTTTCAAACTTATTGAAATAAAATCTCATAAAAGAGAAAATAGTTTGAAAGAGATATGAATATTCTCTGATAGTCAAGCTGCTTTAAAAAGACTTAGAAATAGTCAGATTTATAATAATCAAATGAATCTTGAACTCATCTTAAACTTCAATTTAAAAATTCAAAAGGTAAGAATATCAAATCTGATAATTCATCTACACTGAGTTCCTGCTTATATGAATATTTATGACAATGAATTGGCTGATTCAGCTGTAAAAAAACGGTTCAGAATTAAACAGATCTATTCAAAAAATTATGTCCTAGTCTTTTATAAAGAGAAAAATAAAAGAATCTTGTTTAGACAAGTGAAATGAAAGCTGGTAGAAACAAAAGAAGAGTATACATTATTCAAGATTTGAAATAAAACCCAAGTGAAAATCTTGTTCAATTAAATGTAAAAAGAAAACATTCTCATCTATAATACAGCTGAAATTAGAACATGGCTATTTCAAATCTTATATACAATGAGTTAATGATAGATTTGATTTAATAGAATGCTTATTCTGCAATGTAAATGAGAATTCTGAGCATATTATAATGCACTGTGCATTATACAATAGTCTCAGAGTCAGATTGAAAGAGAAGTATGATCTAAATCAATTAAATATGAGATTCTTATTCTCAACTGAGACAGGAATTAAATACTTAATAGACTTTCTATCAGAAACTCAAGCAGCTATAAGAAAATAGCTGAATTCAGAAATATCTGAATATGAAGAGGAGGAAATTGATCAGATATAGTCTGTTAAAACAGCTATATACTATCTTTTAATAATTTGTTTCATTACAGTCTCTCTTTATTTTACTTTACTTTTTCCTTTCTATTCTTTTCTATCTATCTATTTAATGTGTCTATCTTTAAGACTGTGTTCTCTTTTCTTTTGTCATGATATTGTCAAACAGTTTCAAAGTATCAGAAGATGTTAAAATACTGCAATTTGTAAACAGTTTTTGTATTCTGAGCTGGAATTTTCTGATTTTGCATATCTGAAATTGGTGAATGTATAATAGTTAACTTTATAGATATAGGAAAAACCCTGAGAACTTTTAGTTCTCAGGTAGATGTCATAGTCTCTGACTGCATACATCTATAATTGAATAATAATAATAATAATAATAATAAATTGCATTATCAGCTAATATTATTAAAAATATATTAATATTATGAATATCAATGTTGAAAAAATATTGATGCTTATATATTATAGTAATTTGTGAATCATGATAGTTGAATATATATATATATATTATTCCTGATATTAAAAATTGATTACAACTTGTACAATAATTTGTGAAAACTTAAACTTAATTTTAATTATTAACTAATAGTTACAAACTTATAACTAACTAATATAAAAAGAAAAAAACCTTTTCTACTTATTATCTTTCTTCTCTTTCTCATTCTTCTCATCATTCTTTATAATTTACTTCTCATTGTCATTCTTCTTCTTCTTCTTCTCATCTGAGATGATTATTATCTTAAAATCTCTCTTTACTATCTTCTCAGAGAAGGGTTTTCACTGCTCTTTCTCAGTCAGATCAATCTGTATCTCAAAATCCCACATTTTCTAGTCTGCTGTCTCAGGTTTCATCTCAGTTATAAGCAGATTAATATGCTCAGAGAGCAGAGCTGTCTTCTCAATATTCTGAATCATAGAGTGCATTTGAGACCTGAATAAGGACTCAATTCCCTTCTTCTCTGTCAGCTCCTGCTAATTAATTAGAGAACAGAAGTATTATCAAAAATTGTTATCTCTTAATAAAAAACTTATCAGTTTTGACTTCTTTATCTCTTACTTTAATATCTTCTCAATCTTCTTCTGCTGCTACTTACTCATAGTAATAGTCTTCTTCTCTCTCTCTCTCTCTATCTTGATCTCAAGTTATTCTCAGAACTTCTTCTGATCTTATTACTACTATATGAGACTCTTCATTATCTTCTTTTTCAATCTCTCATAAGTGATGTTATCTTCATTATTTCTATACTTAGTCCAGTCTAAATCTATCAGAAGTATTACTTAAAATCATTATCATTCTACTCTCTTATAAAGTCTTATCAAGACATTATAACATGTCTTACAATCTATCTCTCTGCACTTAAACATCTTCTTCTTCTCTTTCTTCAATCTGTGATGATGCTCACGCGCCTTGATGATTCACAGAACTGCAGAATATTTAAAGAGAGATAACATGAGTGATTTTAATAAGTGTTGAAGAGAGATGAAGGCAGAGAAGGCAGCTAGTCATGATATGATAATAATAGTAATAATAATGATGATAATAATGATAATGATGAAAGAAGAAGTGCATTGAAATATATTATTAACTTATCAAACATAAAGAGACAAAGAAACTATTAATAGCTTTCAGAGATGTATAGTAACAGCTACAGTGTTGTATAGCAACATTATCTTCATTCAATACATATACTATTGATATTCTTTATATGCAGTTATCATATAATTAATATCAGAGATACATGCAGACAACAGATCTTTGTTACTAGAAAGAATGATTACAGTGATTCTCTGTTTTCATATTATAAAGATAAGTTGTTCTCATTTCTTTCTTCTCTCTTTTCTCTTCTTCTTCAATTTATCACTAAGTTCAAGCTGGTATGAAAACTATTAAAACACTCTTAGAAACTATCAAATTGAAGAGTATAAACTAATCAAATTTTAAATGCAGATGAACTAAATTATAGTCAATAATACTAATTATTCATTTCTCTCTTAATAGAACAACAGTTGTGTCTTCTTTTCTTTCTCTCAAATGAAACATGCCCTGTGAAAAGTGAGTATCATGTCAGGCTATAATGATCAACACAGTCTCAGTATGCAGGGCTGTATATACACAGTGCATGCTGAACTGAGAGACTGTGTGAGTTGTAAACTGATGACAGCATCTCAGATAGAGTTATACAGTATGAAAAAGCAGTAACTCTCAGTTACATGCACAGAGAATGAATCACTGCAGTAAGTGCATGTGCATTGCATAAATGTAACACTTTTTGATAACACTCAGTCTCTGATATTATGAAAATAGAGTCTCTCTGTGAGATCTGTTTTTATCAGAAGTCAGAGAATCTTATATTTCTCAAGATCATCTTCACATATCTTGTTCATGAAATTGATGAGAGGAATCACTGATATCAGTATTCTGTTCTTGATGTCATTCAAGTGACAGCAGAGTTCACCCTGATCACACTTTTTAAGTGTATATTTTCTAATTATTTACATTTATACAGATATATACTGATTATTTATTAAGTAATGTTAAGACAATGACTCATTACAGCTATATTACTCTCACTGTGAGAGATACATGATTAATAATAAACATTGTGAAGACTCTGAGAAATAAGTATTGTGAGAATACTGCAGCTCTGCAATCTTGATTTTTTTTATTTTTATTTTTTATTTTTTTATTTTTATTTTTTATTTTTTTCTTTTTCTTTTATTTTTCTTTATTTCTCTTTTTTTTTTCTTTGTGATTTTATCTTGTTTTTATTGTGTTTTTTTTTTTTTTTTTATATTTTATATTTTTTTTATAATTCAAATTATATGAATTGTAATCTATGTTCAGAAAAGTAATAATATTTGATAATACTCTTTATTAAATTTTCAACAAGTGAGTACTATGTTATGATATTATGTAAGTGAGAAATGATTTTATAGTCTTATTTAATATCATTCTCAATAATGAGATCAGAATGAAAATATGACTAAGAATTCAAATATATTCTTTATCTGAGACTAGATTTTTATTTGAAAAGTGAATCTGAGATCTTTAATATTTGAAATAATGTGATTTGAAATCAGTGTGATGAATATAAACCATGATCAGAAGTAATGCTTTTAGGCAATGTGACAACTGTAAAGTTTGATTCTGGTCTCAGACACGGTCACACGGTCAGTCTAATTATAATATACTCAGGATTTGCATTTGCATTGCAGAATGAGCATTCTATTGAATCAAATCTATCATCAAATCTTTCTATATAAGATTTGAAATAATCATGTTCTAGTTTCAGCTGAATTATAGATGACAATATTTTCTTTATACATTTGATTAAACAAGATTTTCACTTGAGATTTATTTCAAATCTTGAATAATGTATACTCTTCTTTTGTTTCTGCCAGCTTTTATGTCACTTATCTAAATAAGATTCTTTTATCTTTCTCTTTATAAAAGACCAGAATACTATTTTTTTAATAGATCTGATTAATTCTGAACTCTTTTTTACAGCTGCATCAGGCAATTTATTGTCATGAATATTCATATGAGCAGAAACCTAGTGTAGATGAATTATCAGTTTTAATATTCTTCTCTTTTGAATTTGTAAAACAGAATTTAAAATCAGTTCAAGATTTATTTAATCATTATGAATCTGACTGTTTCTAAGTCTTTTTAAAGCTGCTTAACTATTAGCAAATATTCATATCTCTTTCAAACTATTTTCTCTTTTATAAGATTTTATTTCAATAAGTTTGAAAGCTTTCACTATTACAAATAGTTCAGCATCAAAGACTTCAGATTCACAGTCTAAAATTCAGAAATCTGAGATAAAATTGATATTATCATTAGAATAAGCAATGCATACATCTAATCTATTCAAATTCTCATTTTGTGAGTTATCTGAGTAAATCAGAATAGAGTCTTTTATATTGATTGTTGAGATTCTCTTCAAATACTGTTCAAATTCTCTCTCTTTAAATATTTTACTTATTTGCAAGTCTATGAGAGATTCTAGCTTTTCTCTTCAGAGAGATATCTTCTCATGATCAATGATTTCAATATTTAATAAAGAAAATTGATTTTAATCAATGAATATAGTCTGTATAGATAAGAGAGTATTTTCTTTGAATAATTATTTTAATTTTAATTAAGAAATGTATTTCAATTCAGTTCACTTTGTGAGTTGATTAATGAAAATGAAGAAGAGACTCTTTCTCTGATTATATAATTTAAGCTTATTTTTATAACTCTCAGAGTATAGTTCATACAGATCTTTTCAAATCTAATAACAGAAGAAAGAATTGAGGCTTCAATTTTCATTGCTTTAATAGAAGATGATTTGAATGCTCTCAGAATTCTTCTCAAAAATCTGTTTTACAGGCTTTGAAAGAGTTCAGTAAAATTTCCCTGATTATTTTATCAAACTTGAACTTCATAATCAGTTACTGAGATGATACAGACTATGTATAACTATCTCATAGCCTGGAAGAATAGATCTCTCTCTGTATTTAATAGTCTGAGTATACTATTCAATAGTCTTTCGGCCTTGATAGTTCTTTGTTGAATATAATATTTAAAATTCAACTTGAAGTTTAATTATACTTCTAATCATTTAACATTGAAACTGAGTTTAATCTCTTTGTTTAAAAGAGTTAGACTTAGTTTTTTCTCATTGAATTTAGAAAAGAAATGAATTAACTCAGTTTTATCTATATTAAATTGAATTTAATTGATATCTGCTCAAATAAAGATTTTCTTTGCTACTTTTTCAATCACTTCTAAATTCTCTTTGATTGTTTTTGAACTGTAGAGTAGATCAATATTATTCATATAAATTTAAGATCTCACTATTTTCATGTCTCTATTCTTGAATAGATATGCAGTGTATATTACAAATAAAATGAATGAGATTTAAGATTCTTGCAGTACATCTATTTTTATCTCAGTCTTATCTTATTTCATTTTATCAAAGAATAGTTGTATGATTCTTTTTATAAGAGGCCTACGCTGAATAGATCGGTATAATATTTATAGATCTTATATAACAAAGTGAAAAATGTTAGAGAAGAAAAGAAAGAGAAAGTGTGAGAATCAGTGATCAGAGTGAATATTTACACATGTATGCAGTGATGTACATAGTGAAACTTCAGGGCAGAAGAATAGGGGTTTTCATACGCAGTGAAGCTTCAGAGTGAAAGAATAGAAATTTCATAGATTTTCAGCTGAGAATCAGTGACTGAGAATCAGAGCAGTAGAAATCTGTGAAGTGTAATGAAATAGTCTATATAATTGATCAGGTGCAGTCTGTCACATTAGCTCTCTCTCTCTTTCTTGATTATATATAGCTCTTATCAGTCAAGAGCCGCTGTCTCAGATAACACATAACTCAGAGTTCAGGTCAGATAATCATAGCTGACTCATTTCACAAGATATTGTCAGCTGCGCCTGTGAAGTCTCTTATCAAGAATATCTTCAATCTCTTATTCAAGTTCATTATCTTCTTCTATGATTTCTGACAGCTGTCACTCAGAAGTCAGTTGAGGAGGGAACAGATCAGTGATAGTGCAGTGAAGTAAGTATATATAAAGAATATCATGAATCTCTGATGATATATCAAGATGATAGTTATAACTGTCTAGAACTTCTATCACTTTATACTTTATATAATAATAATTCAGTGTGTGAGATAAGTATGTGATCTGTATATTCTTAAGATTCAATTATACTAGATCTTCTATCTTATATTACTCAGTGAGGTCTTGATGAACATTAATTTAATCTTCTTAATTCTGTTTAGTACTTGCGATGAAGGCCTCTACTCAATCACAGATATCTCAGAGTTTTATTACTATATTATCAGTGGTCTGAATTGAACTGCAGAGATTCAGTGTGAAATGTGTAATCTCTAGAAGATTCAGTACTTTCATATAATATCTGTGTGTGAGAAAGAATGAGCTTATATCTGTTGAAACAGCATCACAGTTATTGATAGTAACTTCAATGTGTAGAAGAACATCATATCAATTGTCTTATAAGTGATTACAAATCTTATAAAGATAATTCTTTACAGTATGAATTATCTGTTCTGATGTATCATCAGTCTCAGAGTGATAGACAGTTGACAAACAGTGTATAATCTTCAGAACTTGACAGATTCTTGTTCAGAGAGTGCTTATGAATTGATAACTCTGATCTGATAATATAGATCTCAGTAATTCATGCATTTAATAAAACAGACTTCTTAGAAAAGCTTCAGTGACTTGTTCAGCATCTGTCTTATTACAAGAGTTTAATATTACACTCTTACTCAATCAGTTCATAATGATCAGAATGTTTCTATAATTCTTACTCTCAGAGAGATTAACAGTGAAGTCAATTATCACTAGACTGACCGTGTGACCGTGTCTGAGACCAGGACCAGAATTTTTGATAGTCTCATTATCAATTCAACTAATCTCATTACACGGTTTTAACATTAAATAGTAGTTCTATACTGTCTCAGTGAGACTTACTGTCTACTCTTGTCACATTTTCCAAATGAGACCATGATTTCCACTTCTCAATTTAAATTATTTTTATTGCTTTAAATGACTTTAAATCTCATTGAAGTATTATCAAAAAGCATTACTTTTTAAAAAATTAAAAATAGTCTAAAGAAAACCTTAAAATGTCTAAAAATAG
This sequence comes from Blastomyces gilchristii SLH14081, assembly GCF_000003855.2. Classification (NCBI taxonomy): domain Eukaryota; kingdom Fungi; phylum Ascomycota; class Eurotiomycetes; order Onygenales; family Ajellomycetaceae; genus Blastomyces; species Blastomyces gilchristii. Next base: position 2,032,781 of record NW_003101679.1, read on the forward strand.
TATCTTCATGCCAAGAATGAAACTAAATGAGATCAAATAAGATCACTTTCTCATTTTTTTCAAGTCATGATTGCATTTTAAGATATGATATATTGTCACTTTGCATGTTTTTTTAATGACTAGTCTCAGCGGGATTCACGCCAAGAAATGTATGGAATCAGACCAAATGAGATCAAATGTGAAATTCATGATCTCAGCGGCCAGTCTAATTTTCTCATCTTATCAGATTCTATCAGAGATATCAAGCAGTTTCAGCAGATCTTTTCTACAGTTCTTTCATAAGATGACAGAGAAACAACAGTTACAGTTTCAGATAAAATGTCTGATACTATTTAATATCTCAGATCAGTAGAACTCTTAAGAGATCATTTAATACAGTTATTTATGACCTGAATGATCAGTTATACAAGAGTCATGCATCTCTGGTATTATTCAGATGTGTAAGAGTTCAGAGTAAAGAACTCAGCATCATTTATGAAATTGTAGAGTATTATTATCATTGATTGAATATTCTGAGATGTCAATTCTTATATGTAGTTCTGGAGAAAATCAGAGTGGTTCTTATTGTACTGCTTCAGTGAGTGCTTAAAGAAGTTCATTAATTTAAGCTGCTGTATATCATAGTTCATCTAATATAGATTCAGAAGAAGTTGAGATATCAGTGACAGTTCTAATCAGAGAAGTATATATAGTATCATGAGCTGTTTCACCTTGATCAACTAGTATCTTCAGATTCAAGAGCTGATACTCTCAGTTCATTTAGTGAGTATCTGTTATATTGAATGATATATCTTACTCTTATCATGAGAGAGCATCTGTTATTGAGTTCTGGCTGCCAGAACAGTAGTGTATTATAAAATGAAAGTAGCTTAAGAACTCAGCTCATTGCATCTGTCATTCAGTGAGTTTACAGATAGTTGTGAAGTTCTTGAGATTCTTATAATTTATAATTATCTCAAATTCAGAGATGCTTCAGAGTTCAGAGTCTCATTCTTCTAGATAGTATACAATTGTAAGAAGTTTCTTATCATAGATCTCATAATTACATTCAACAGAACTTAGTTTCTTAGATATAAAGATACATAGTCATAGAATATCTTCATTATTATATTATAATATCACTTCTTCTATTATATAGTCAGAGAAATTAGCTTCAATAACAGTCTCATAATCAGAATTAAATATTATTAGTAGAGAGATATTAATAAACATTTTCTTTATCTGTGTAAATGCAGCTTCAGTATCTGCTGATCATTGAAATACTGAGTCTTTCTTAATGAGTTCTGTAAGTGATCTCATGATATTTGAGAAGTTTTGTATAAATCACTGATAGAAGTTAGCAAATTCAATGAAGCTTTATACATCTTTCACAGTATATAAAGCCTCTTACTTGAGAATAGCAGAGACTTTCTCAGAATTTATTCATATTCTCTTATCAGCTTCTATGATAAAGCCTAGATATTTTATACTCTTGACTTTGAAATTACACTTATCAATATCTATTAATAGTTCTGTCTCTTATAATCATTGTAATATCTTCTGCATGTGTTCTTGATATTCTTTTCTGAATTCATCAGTGAAGATGAGAATGTTATCTAAATATGCAGATACAAACTTATCAAGAAAATCTTGAAGTACTCAGTTGATATACTTCTGAAATGTACTAAAGGCATTAGTCAGTTCAAAGAGTGTGACTACTCATTCAAAGAGATTATAATATGTTCAGAATGCTGTAAGCTATTCATCTTCTTCAGTGATATGAATCTTATGAAATGTGATAATGATATCTAGCTTTTTAAATTATTGAGCTTGTCTGATATATGCTAGAGTTTCATTGATGAGAGATAAGAGATAATAATCTTTCTTTATCAATCTATTCAGATCTCAATAGTTCACACAGAATCAGAGTCCTTTATCTGACTTCTTTGCAAAGAGAATAGAAGCTGCAGTGAAAGAGTTACTAACATGTATAAATCTCTTATTTAACAGATTATTGAGTGTCTTCTGAAGAAGAAGAAGTTCATCTCAAGACATATTATAAAGAGAGTCTCACAGTGACTCAGAGTTCTTATTATTCTTCTTTTCTAACTTGATACTGTGATTCACTTCTGAGCCTTATAAAGAAGATATCTTCATAATATTATCTTGTCATAAGACATCTAGATATTCATGATATTATTAAGAGAGTTTTGTGCAAGAATCTGTTATTGTAGTATAGAATAACTTTGCTAGAGCTTTCTTGATATCAGTCAGACTGACAGAATACATTGATATATGATTCTGCTATCAGTGACTTTGTCAGTGACTCTGTCAGCAGTTTTGATAATGACTTCTTCTTCAAAGCATTTTATAAGTGTTGACAGAGATCTGTGTAAGATTCATAGTCTTGTAAATATCATCATTGTGAATCCTATCATTGTTAAGAAATATTAAGCTTCTGTTTTAAGCATTCAACAAGATGCCTTGTTCAGATAGTCAGACAAGTTCTAGCATGAGATCATAGTCAAGATTCTCAACTTTGTATACATAGGCATCTTCACATTGATGTTCTCTAACATCTATGTTTAGTTTCACCATGTAATGAGTGTGAATGTCTTTTAAACCATCAAATTCTGTGAGAAGTCAGAGTCTTGATAAGGAAATACACTGAAGATTATAAGATCTTACAATTGAAGATTTAATCATTGTATAATGACATAGACTGCTGTCTACCATCACTTTCATATTATACATGTTATCTATCACAGTCAATACAAGAATCACATTCATTATCATTTTCTCTTCAAATTATCATTGTCTGATCTCTTCAAGCTTCTGTGTGTAAATTTAAACAGAAGCTAATCTTTTCCCTTTTTCATTGAGACATTCTTATAGTTATCTTCTGAATTCTTCTTTAATATAATGAGATTGACACAGACAGGCGCTGATCCATTCTTTGAATAAGAAGACACATAGGCTGATTAACAGTTGAAAGCAATGTGCTCTGATCAGTTACAGTTGATGCACACTTCTCATTGACATTGATTAACAACTTCTTCAGAAGTGATCCCAGGGACTCAGAAGTCTGTTCAGACAGTGAAGACTCTTGCTTGTATATAGACATTCAAGTCTACTCAGTTCATAGCATCTGCATCATTGTTGTTATTCCTCAGTGCAGATATGTGAGTGACTAAGTTGTTTCTTAATACAGGTATATGAGTGTAACATCTTCTATCACTGTTCTGTATACTCTTGAGCTTGATAAGATGATCATTCAATGTCTGAAGCTGTGTGCAGAAGCCTTCATAAGTCAGGTCTTTATTTACACTTATGAGAATCTGTAAGAGTTTGAAAGTTAGTGTCTTCTTGAGCATACTAATCTTCATTTGATTCTCTCAAGATTGATTACCTGCTTCTAAGATCTTGATGTTGAAGTCAGAGATAAATGTTATGAGAGAAGTGTTTCTCTGTAAGACACTCTGTAATCAATCTAATGCTTTTTATTACATGACAGTGTCTCAGAACAGAACATCAAGATGTTTAACAATATTATCAGATGTTCACAACACTGGTTCATATGCTTTTATTCATGAATGAAACTTCTGCTTCATGTTGTTCTTCAATTGTTCATTGATATATCAATCTTAATTATTTAGTGAACTGATGACATCTTTATCTACACTTAGTTTTGTAAGCATTTCTATTCTTCATGATAAGTAGAGAGTGAGGTTGTAAGCATTGAAATATGCAGAAGCATCTAAGTGTTCTTTCAGCATTTTTATCTTCAATTCTGTCAGTATTGAAATTATCTGTGCAGGGGTTTCTTATTGAGATAATCATTCAATTTCTTCATATTAGCATTGTTAAGTTGCATGCATATCAGCTATTTATTATTGTTGTAATTTCAAAATTGCTCAGACCCACTGTGACACTGCATGTATGCTTGTGTTTGAGAGTTCTTTCATACTATCATTAGACATGATTATATCGATTGTCAGATGTGTGATATCTATAGAATTGAAAGAAGTGTAATTTTATGAATATCTCATACATCTGTAGTGTCAGAACTCTCAGATCTTTCACTGACATTCTCTTTGTAAGATCTTGTTCTCTTCATAAGATCTTGTTGCAGAGCAAGAGTGACTGATGAGCAAGCTTCTATCTGAGAACTCAGTAGCTGCTTAACTGATTGAGACTCAGTGTTCACTTAACTGTTTAACTGTTTCTCTATTTCTTACATGTTGTTACACATTCAGATATCTTCTTGATGAATAATCATTTCTCATAAGAAGATAAAGAATGTTTTTCAAGTGTAAGAGGCCTATGCTGAATAGATTGGTATAATATTTATAGGTCTTGTATAACAAAGTGAAAAATGTTAGAGAAGAAAAGAAAGAGAAAGTGTGGAAATCAGTAATCAGAGTGAATATTTATACACATACATGATGATGTACACAGTGGAACTTCGGGGCGGAAGAATAGGGGTTTTCATACACAGTGAAGCTTCAGGGCGGAAGAATAGAAATTCTGTAGGTTTTCAGCTGAGAATCAGCGACCGAGAATCGGAGTGATAGAAATCTGTGAAGTGTAATGAAATGGTCTATATGATTGATCGGGCGCAGCCCGCCACACTTTTAGATATAAAATAATTAACTCATTTTATTAGAGAAAGTAACAGTTTTAACATCTTCAAAGTCTGAATCATCTTTAACTTTGAAATATAATTAAATGTATCTTTTATATCAATAAAAACTGCAGTTGAGATCAGATTTTCATACTTTACTATTTAAATGTTATTAATAGCTTAGAGAAAAGTGTCAATGACAGAGCATTGTTTTCTATCTCTTATTTATTCACTAAATAGAAGAGAATCATTAATAAAGCTTATAAAAGATAGTCTAGTAGCTATTATCTTTTCTAAAATCTTTTTCTGACAGTTCAATATTGATATTACTCTATATAACTTAGCAATTGAAGCTTTTCTATTAGATTTTATAAGAATCACTTCAGTAGCTTCTCTTCAGCATTCACAATGATAATCATTTTTCAAGAGATTGAAAAAGAGCTCAAAATATTCATTCTTTAAGTAGAAATATATATTTTGAATAATCAAGTGATTGATTGAATCAGTCTCTGCAGCAGTTTTCATTAAACTTGAAAATATAGCTGACTCTAATTCATCTTGTATAAGTTCAGATCATTCTCAGTCATTTTCATTAATATACTTATACAGTAATATATTCTCTTCCTGTGAATCTGAATCTGATGAGTTTTGAAAGAGAATTCTTATAAAAGCTTGAGATTCTTTCTTAAAAGAATTTGCTGTATATAATTCATTCTGAAACTCATATTCTGAGACTGAAAGTGTTACTACATTTCTTGTTATAGTATAGTTAAAAGCTTTAAAAACTTCTTTTTCTTATACTACTTCAAGAAATTTGCTTCAGTAGTCTGTTTTATCTGTTTTAATATCTGAAAAATATTCATTTCTAACAGCATTGAACTCTTTATCAGATACTACATTATTCTTTCAATCTCTTCTAGTAGTGATCAATTGTTTTCTTTTTAATATGATATTCTTCTTTCATTAAGATTTGAAATACTCAGAAGACTTTTTTTGTAAAATATTATCTCTAATACTTATTAGAATAATAGATGTAATGAGCTTTACTCTATTCTCAAGTATTTTATTTGAGATATATTGACTGAGATTTTAATAGATCTCACTCTGCTTTTCAGATTTTAATAGTTTTATTCTTTCTTCAACTGCTTTTTAATCATTTTTTTCAAAGTTATACTGATTAGAGAGAGGAGAGTTTTCACTCATTTATTTTTCACTCAGTTCAATATTACATTGAATAATCTCATGATCTCATTCTGATGTCTCATTTGAATCAATAAATCAGTTTATAAGTCTTTTTTTAATTAGATTTTATGATATGAAGATTAGATCTATAATAGATTTCTGTTTCATGTCTTTTCTGAAGAATGTTTATTAATCAGACTTATTAACTAGATCTATTGAATATTCATAAATCTATTGGACTGGTTTATCTACTCTTACTGCTCTTTTCTATTCTGAATAGTATCAGAGATAATGTGTAATGAAATCTCCTGCAATTATACAGTTTTTTAATAAAGTTATGTTTAAAATTTCTCTATTAATTATTCAGATATTGTTATTTTTCTTCAATGACTTTTGATTATAGATATTTATAAGCTGTATAGTATTAAACTTATTCTCTTTATCTATAATATCACTCACTTGAATATCAGAGTCAGACATGATATAAAATCTTAGATTAAATTAATATCTTCATCTCTTTCTTTTATAGATCACTACTATTGACTTTCTATCAGACTTTTGAGATAGAAAGAAGTAGTAGCTTGAATGAGAAATAATATATTTTTACTCAGCATCAAAATTCAGTTTCTGAAGAAGTATAAAATCAACTTTTAATTCAAATGCAATTTGAAGATAAGAATAAATGTAATTTGAGTTTTTATTCACATTGTTTTAAATAAATGTGATTTTTGAAGAGTTTTTAAACTTTTTTTATTGTTTTTGCTGTATATTCACACTAAAAGAGAGTAGAGATAGAGTGAGATCTAATCACTATCATCACATAGTAGATTATAACTATTTTAAAAAGCAGAACTCTCAACTGCTTGCATTTTATCTAGTTTATTATCAGAGTCATTTCTCAATTCTCTAATCTTAACAGGTGTTTGAGGATTCAAATTCTGTTTACATTTAGCTTGAGAATTAAAGTTTAAAGATTTAGATAGTTAAGAGTTTCTTCTTTTTAAGCTTACAGTGACAGATTTACTGATTTGACTTTTCTCTTCAGTTTTAGATTTACTTTGAGCTTTATCTTTTCTTCAGTTCTTTTGAGTTCTTGAAGTAAATATACATTCTTTTAAACTACATGCATGTTTTTCTTTGCAATTGAAGCATTTAAGCAGAGTATATTAACATATTTTATCTCTTTTTAAGCATGTTTCATATTTATGCTCACTAGCTTTATAATCTCTAGTATAAAATACATATTTTAAGTCTCTGAAATAAGAGATTACAAACTGTTCATATCTTTGACAGTTTAAACACTGTGTTTGAGCTTTGAGATTCATTCTTGAGTCTTTGTATTCATGAACTGTCATTTTCAAATCTGTCACTCTTACTTCGGAGATTCTTGATTATTCAAGTATTTTTATATATATTAGAACAGAGACATTTCTTTGACTTTGTCTGAACTCAATTGACTTTTACTATACAGACTCTTTTCTTAGTTGAATAGAATTATATTCTTCTAATTCATTTTTCAGACATAGTATTTCTTTCTTACAGTCAAAAATTTCAACTGAAATATTATAAAGAATGAATTTATCTTACTTTTTATCTCTCTCAGATAGAATTATTGTGTTTAATAAAGATTCTATTACTGATTTTCAGAGATTCTCATTCTGAATGAGGAATTCTGCACTGAATTCAGACATTATAGTCAGAATAATGAAATTTTCAAAGAAAGATAACTCAATTGAAGCTATAACTGATTTTTGAAATTTAATATCAGTTATTAACTGAGAAAGAACTGCTTGTTAATTTCATTTCTGATTCTAAAGATGAGATTTGAGTTTAGCTTCTATCTATGTAAGATCTCCTGATTTGAGACTTTAAGAATAAGTTTCTATTTCTGGAGATTCAAAACTTTTTCTCTTTTTACATTTTTTTCTCTTCTTTTCTATGAATAGAAGTACAAGTAATATTCTTCTCAGTTTTCTCTGAATTTTGAGCAGGTTTTGAGATAGCAGATTTAGAGACAGTAGATTCTGCTGCTTGAGCATATGTTTTCTTCTGATTCAAAGAAAAAGAAGAAGAAGTAGAAGATGAAGAGTGAGTGATTATACTAGAAGTTTTCAATGTTTTTTAAACTGTGTTTAAATTTCCAAGTTTGAACTTGATCATCTCTTGTAGTTGTCTAGTCTGAGTATAAAGAATTAACAGAACTTCTTTATTCTTCTCACTCAGACACTGTTTTTCAAGAATTTTACTTGCTTTTTCAAGTTTCTTTATTTCAAGAACTGATTATTTCTCTATTTCTTTCTTCTTTCTTGTCTTCAGAATTTCAATCACAGGAATTATATCTGAGAAAGTATCTATTTTCACATTAACTGAGAGTATTTTTGAACTCATTTTACTCACTTAACGAAAAGTTAGTCAGATGGTTTCAATTGAGACATTTATCAGTCTATTTTCAAATGAAAAGTTGATCAGACTGTTTCAATTTAAGAGATTTATTAGTCTATTTTCACTTGAAAAGCTGCTCAGACTGTTTTGAAAGAAGAATGAAAGACTTTTATATATAAAATATCTGATTTTTTTCACACTCATTCTGTAACTAGATTATATTTTTGAAGATAATCTAATAAACTAAAATTGATTTTTAAGATAAATTGATAAAATCTTTACAATTTCTTTCTTAGAATACAGTGAGAAAAAGTATGATATTAATTGATAATAAATCAGATAATATAACAGTTTTTGACAGAAAAACTGTTAAATAATAAGTCAATTTTTTACAGAGAAATTGATTAAAACTATTCAATTTTATTCCAAATTATTCAATTCTTCTCACACAATAAGTATGCAACTCAAATCAGTTAATAAAGAGTGTAAAAGAGAATTAAGTATTAATGAAAGCTCTTCAGTTACTGAAAAAGTAATTCTTATTTAAAAGAATATGAAATTATGCAAAGAATATGCGACAGCCACAGCGCTCCATCACGAACTCGCTCAATTTTTCGAAGAAGAACCCGCCGATAGATCCATCGAAAAGCCCTCGATCATACAAGCATTTTGACCCCATCGCCGACCGCATACCCCGTGTGGTGGTGGAGTTATCCAGCCAAACGTGAACCAGATGTTGTTCGAAACTCCTGTGTGGGATTATCCCCCGTTCACCCCTACCACACCACAACCCCAGGCCAAATTGCCATACAAATTGTAAGGCGAAGAGACCTAGTCATATACACCAATCTTCTCAAATTTTGAAAGATTCCTGATCTGTAATTGTGGAGATATCTGAGAAGCAACTTCCACAAAAACCCTGTCTATCTTTGATGTTCCAAAACATCAACGCCAAGTCCCACTCATGTACCGCCCTTCTCAATCCGGCCCACATCCGGCAGAAAAATACAAAAAGATACCTTGATAATAGTATCAAGCACATAATCAACAGACATATCTGAAGTGCATTCTTCATGAAAAACCCTCTCTGTCTTTACACCAAGTCTCACCCTTGTACCGCCCCTTCCGATCTGGCCCATCCCCGGTAGAAAAGTACAAAAAGATACCTCAGCAACTGTATTCAATACATAATCAGCAGACATGACAACTATAAAATCAGTATATCTCAAGGTCTGACTGAGCCTTTGATCCCTGCACAGTGAGATATATTAAATCAAGTTTTAATATCTCAATATTCAATAGATTCTGTAAGAGATTGAGAACAGAAATACTAGATTTCTATTAAATTTAAGAATTGACTCTATATTAATATAATTATTGACAAAGTCTTCTATTTTAAGATATAAATAACCAGTTCCTCTACATTCTGCTGATAATATTTATATTATTATGTAGAAACAGACTTATATTCTCTATAATATCAAGACTCTGAAGAGAGAAAGTCTTAATAGAGAGTATACAGTAGTGTATATCTTAGCAGTTTCTGTCTCATTCTTCTACAGCAGTTAATGCAAAAAAAAAAAAAGATCTTAGAAATAGTTTTTTACTTCTCTTGAAAAAGTAAGATGTTTTTCTCTGAGTTTTACACAATATTCTTACAAAGAATTAAAAACAGAGCTGTTTTCTATCATAATTTTATATTCTTTTAAGTAAGAATTACTTTTTCAGTGACTGAAGAGCTTTTATTAATACTTAATTCTTTTTTACACTCTTTATTAACTGATTTGAGTTGCATACTTGTTATGTGAGGAGAATTGAATGATTTAGAATAAAATTGAAGAGTTTTAATCAATTTCTCTGTAAAAAATTCACTTATTTTGTATCAGTTTTTCTCTTAAAAAGTGTCATATTATCTAATTTATTATCAATTGATATCATACTTTTTCTCACTGTATTTCAAGAAAGAGATTGTAAAGATTTTATTGATTTATCTTAAAAATTAATTTTAGTTTATTAGATTCTCTTTAAAAATCTAAGCTAGTTACTGAACTAGTGTGAAAAAAATCAGATATTTTATACAGAAAAGTCTTTTATTCTTTCTTTAAAATAGTCTGATCAACATTTCAATTAAAAATAGACTTAGAAATCTCTTAATTGAAACAGTCTGATCAACTTTTCAAAAGAGTTCAATAAATATCTCAATTGAAACAGCCTGATCAACTTTTCATTGAGTGAGAATAATGAGTTCAAAAATACACTCAGTTGATGTGGAAAAGATGCTTTCTCAAATACTATTTCTGAGATTGAAATTCTGAAGAGATGAAAGAATAGGAGGAAATAGAGAAATAACAATTTTCTTGAATACAGAAACTTGAAAAAGTAAGTAAGATTCTTGAAAAGCAGTGTCTAAGTGAGATGAATGAAGAAGTTCTGTTAATTCTTCATACTCAGACTAGACAACTACAGGAGATGATCAAGTTCAAACTTGGAATTTCAAACACAGTTCAAAAAACATTGAAAATTCCTAGTATAATCACTGACTCTTTATCTTACTCTTCTTCTTTTTTTTCTACTTGTTCTTCTTCTTTTTCAAATCAGAAGCAAACATATGCTTAAGCAGCTGAATCTGCTATCTCTAAATCTGCTATCTCAAAATCTGCTTAAAATCCTGAGAAAACTGATAAGAATACTGCTCATACTTCTATTCATAGAAAAGTGAAGAAAAAAATACAAAAAGAGAAAAACTTTCAAATCTTCAGAAATAGAAGACTTATTCTTAAAGTGTCAAATCAGAACATCTTGTAAAGAAACAAGCTAAACTCAAATCTTATTTTGAGAATAAGAAATGAAATTAATCATCAGTTCTTTTCTCAGTTAATAACTAATATTACAGTTCAAAAATCAGTTATAGCTTCAATTGAGTTATTCTTCTTTGAAAACTTTATCATTCTGACTACAATGACTGAATTTAGTCCAGAATTTCTTATTCAGAATGAGAATCTCTGAAAATCAGCAGTAGAATCTTTGTTAAACACATCAATTCTATCTAAGTGAGATGAAAAGTGAGATAAATTCATTCTTTATAATATTTCAGTTGAAATTTTTGACTGTGAAGAAGAAATGCTACTTCTCAAGAATGAATTAGAAGAATACAACTCTATTCAACTAAGAAAAGAGTCTGTATTACTAAATTCAATTGAGTTCAGATAAAGTAGAAGAAATGCCTCTGTTCTAATATATATAAAGATACTTGAACAGTCAAAGATCTCTGAAGTAAGAGTAGCTGATTTGAAAATAAGAGTTCATGAATACAAAGACTCAAGAATGAATCTCAAAGCTCAAACACAGTGTTCAAACTGTCAAAGATATGAATACTTTATAATTTGTTATTTTAGAGACTCAAAATGTTCATTCTGTATCAGAGTTATAAAACTAGTGAGTATAAATGTGAAACATGATTAAAAAGAGATAAAATATGTCAGTACACTCTGCTTAAATGCTCTAATTACAAAGAAAAACATGCATCTAGCTCAAAAGAATGTATATTTACTTCAAGAACTTAAAAGAACTGAAGAAAAGATGAAGCTCAAAGCAAATCTAGAACTGAAGAGAATAGTCAAGTCAGTAAACTCATAACTGTAAGCTTAAAAGAAAGAAACTCTTAACTATTTAAATCTTCAAACATCAATTCTTCAGCTAAATATAAGTAGAATTTAAATCCTTAAACTTCTGTTAAGATTAGAGAATTGAGAAATGACTCTGATGATAAACTAGATATAATGCAAGCAGTTGAGATTTCTACTTTTCAGAATAGTTATAATCTACATTCTGATAATAGTGATTAGATTCTACTCTACTCTCATTTAGTATGAATATACAACAAAAATAACAAAAAAAGTTTAAAAACTCTTTAAAAATCACATTTATTCAAAATAATGTGAATAGAAACTCAAATTGTATTTATTCTTATCTTCAAATTATTTTTGCATAAAAAGTTGATTTTATACTGCTTCAGAAGCCGAATTTTGATGCTGAGTAAAAGTATGTTATTTCTTATTCAAGCTACTACTGCTTTCTATCTCAAAATCTGAGATAAAGTCAAGAGTAGTGATCTATGAAAGAAAGAGATTAAGATATTAATTTAATCTAAGATTTAATATCATGTCGGACCCTGATATTCTGATGAGTGATATTATAGATAAAGAGAATGAGTTTAATACTACACAGCTTATAAATATCTATAATGAAAAGTTATTGAAGAAAAAAAATAATATCTGAACAATTAATAGAGAGTTTCTGAATATAACTTCATTAAGAAACTCTATAATTGTAGAAGATTTCAATGCACATCATCTCTGATGAAATTCAGAATATAAAAGAGCAGTAAGAGCTGATAATCTGATTGAATAAATCTTTGAGCATTTAATAGATTTAGTTAACAAGTCTGATCAACAAACATTCTTTAGAAAAGACATGAAACAGAAATCTATTATAGATCTAATCTTCATGTTATAAAATGTAATGAAAAAAGACTTGTAAACTGATTTATTAAATTTGTGGTTCGGAAGAACGTACGACCGTCAGATAATAACGCGGCCGCTTCCGAACTTGCTTACGAATGTAAAGAGGCCATAGCGGCCACTAATTAATTTAGCATACAATATATAAGAAGCCGGCGTACGCCTGTAATTGTACACTGGCTCAAGCAATCTTTGAATCACATCTGATAGCATGTCTAAAAATCAGTGAGAAGCGCAGGCTTCTTCAGGGTGTGATAATTCCATCTACAAAGTGATTCATAGTTATCATGCCAGTGTGGTTCTAGAATGTCTCAAAAGATAGTGTATGAAGAGCAGTGAGTGAAAGAGCATCTGATTGATGCTGCTTCACTTGTTGAGGAGAAAACTCCATGCCCAGGTGAATACCATGTATGAGATGCGAACAGATGAGATGTGAGAAAGAGAATGAGAGCAATGAACCAGATTCTAAGAAGTTCACTCTCTACTTAAAAGAAGAATAAAAAGAGAAGATAGTCATCGCCAGAGTTGTATGATAATAACAGAAATCATATAATGATATAGCAATATAATGATATAGTGATATAATGATAGACATTGTACAATCAATAAGAAATCATTAAAATGAATACCTTCTCTAGTCAATACAAACAACACTCTTCTCTGCTATCTGAACTGAAAGATATGCAGAATCTCTCAGAGAGTTTACTTGAAGCAGTAAGAAAAGTGACTAAAATCACTGAACTGAAATTGAAGCTCTGTACATGTACAAGGATTCTAAATGAGATCAAGGCCTTGTATACACAGTGACAGGCTGAGACAGAAGTCAAACAACAATTAACATTCACTGTGAATCAAGAATTCACTATGAAGAGCTTTGCTGACACAATCATCATCATTAATATGAATAGAGAAAACCAGGTCTTAGACCTGCAGCAGAAGATCAAATATTTACACAGATAGATAACTACACTAAATCTGAAGATCTTATCACAATTATTCACAATCTCTTCAGAAGTATATACATCATTGAAAACCACTGTGCAGAATGAGAATTCAAGTATGAAATATATCAAGTCAGAAGATCTGCTGAAGTCATCAAGCTTCAATGATAACTGAAAAAATAATGCTGCAATTATCTGACTAAGTCAGATGTAATTATATTATCAGATTGAATATGAACTTACAGACAGACAGTCAATGAAATTTTAACAAGTCTTAAGATCTGCTGTATTTCTATATGAAAAAGTGCAGTTATTATAAATAACTGATGAAAAGATAAATCTCACAGATCTGAAGTGATATTCATTTCTATGAATATGAAATGAGTTTTTCAAATGAATCTTGTATAACTTTGAGAAAGTGAATATATGAGATAAGTATTACAAACACTTCACTGAGTGAAGATAAGTGAGTGATCTTATATCATACTTCACACACTTCAGTTTACACTATCTCACATTGAATGAAGAGCTTTTAACATCTTTCTGTTTACAGATCTTCATTCATGATCTTACACTTCAGTTGAGAGTGAAATGACAATGCTTAACCTCACAATCAGATATAATAAAAGAAGTATATAATATTCTCATTGTACAGAAACAAGTGAGTCAATTATAACAGAAAATACTGTAATTGAGTATATCTCAGTGAAGAACAGATAATCAGACTTCTATAACACAAGTCACACATCTGAATATAATAAATCTAGATCTGAATATCATTACTAAAGTACTGAATCTCTTAAAAAAGAAATTCTCTGAGTGAAAATCTTGATATTATGAGTATTAAGCTTACTTCAACTGTAGACATTAAAATCATGATATAAAAGAGTGTACACAGTGTGCACAGTCAAGAGAAGCAAGAGAGTTAAAAAACTAGTAGAATCAGTGAGCTCAGAGACACTTGCTGATATTCTATGAAAAGTCTTCAAAGTGAAAGAGATGCTTGTATTGAATGATTCTCTGAATTCTGTAAATATCAAGAGAAAGCAGGCTTCTGAATGAGGTGTGAGTGAGAATGATAAAGCAGATGCTCATCTCAATGTCTTAGAGACTGAAATGTTAATGTATAAGAGATACTTGAATAAGAATTGAGAGATGACTGCAAAAGTGTTAGTGAATACAGATGCTTTTACATAATATATTAATAATCATATAATCTAAAGACTGAAAGAGATCTGCTGAGTGAACAATCTCTGATCTATAAGATTATCTGCTAATTAGTATTTGATATCATCTGCAAGAGTAAGAGTTTCCTTGCACTTCAAAGAATAATCTTATTATATTTAAGTGTGAGAGCTGCAGAACATGAAATACAACCTTATTCTCAGACTCAATTGATTTCAAAGATTCAATTCACAGATTCAATGACATACATGTTATATACAGTTGACTGATAGGAAGAAAACAGTTCATACAATTCTATCAACTGATATGAGAAGGACATTTCATGTCTCTGATATAGAAGAATTAAATCTGCTTATACATCAATAAGCAAAGAGAATGATTTATAAGACCTTATCTGAAAGCATTCTGTATGTCATACAGAACCTGAAAGTGGAGAAAATCAAGATAAAGAATATACAGAAGAACAAGCATATGAAGAAGCTTCTGAAGAAGTATAAGAAGATCTTCTGAACAGATCTTTCACTGAAATTACTGTCAGAACAAGAATTCATACATGAGATTGATATAAGAGATACAAAATCAGTCAATCAGAATGCATACCTTCTGTCATAAACATATCTTGAAGAACAGAAGTGTCAGATCACAGACCTTCTAGAATATAGTCTCATACAACTCTCATTAAGCATGTGAGACTTTTCAGGTTTATTTGTGAAAAAGATGAGTGAACAGTGACAGATGTGTATTAATTATCAAGCACCTAATAAGTGTATGATTAAGAATGAATATTCACTGTCACAGATTCAACAACAGTTGAATATAGTTGAAAATACCTGATATCTATCAAAGATTGATCTTCTCTCAGAATACTGACAGATTCATATAGATGAACTATCAGTCTCATGAACTGTGTTTAATATATAATGAAAGAAGTTCAAATTTCTGATAATATTATTTGATCTAATAAATGCATCTGTTCTCTTTTAAATGATGATGAATATGATTCTTCATAAACAGAATGAAACCTCATATCTTATATATCTTGATAACATTCTAGCCTTTTCAAACTCATATAATGAATATCTGAAGTATCTTGATGAAGTGCTTATAACTCTGATAGAGTATAAGCTCTACACTAAATTAACAAAGTGTGTGTTTGAAATAGAAGAGTTGAAGTTTATAGAATATATAGTGAGTGATGACTGTATACATCTCATCTCAGAGAGATTGAATGTTATAGTGAATTAACTGCAGTTAAGAAACATATATTATATACAACAGTTTCTTGAGTTGATCTCATATTACTGTAGATTTATCAAGGATTTCATATAAATATCTGCACCACTCTCAGATCTCTTAAGAGAAATGAATACAAATCTGTGAAAGAAGAAGTTTCATTCAATCATCTGAAATACTATGTGTAAAGAGACTTTTCTCACACTGAGAGAATGTGTAATAATATTCTCAGTGCTTATTCAATCAGATTGTGATAAATCTTTCTATATTGAGATAAATGCATCTAAATCAGCTATCAGAGGTGCTCTTCTACAGATGAGTAAGAATGACAAGCTGCAACTGATGATGTATGATGATAGAAAACTATCAGGCATTGAGCTCAATTACTCAGTATATGAAAAGAAATTGCTAGTGATCAAGCACACACTGATGTTATGAAATAGATATATTGACAACAGATATACAACAATAGTAATTATGAATCATGAAAGTCTTATCTATCTATAATGAATGATAAAACCTTTCAAACACTTAGCACATTAAATCTCAGAGTTTCAAGTGTATAATCTTCATATCAAATACTGAAAGGAATTGAATGCTGTGATATCTGATACAATCAGTCACAGATCTGATTTCATAGAGAAGAGTTCTGCAAATCAGATATAAGAGAAGTTCATATTAAATGTACTCAGAGAGTGTAAGGAATCAGAATGAGTGAATATAATAATCTCTCACTTGAAGAACAGTAAGATGTCAGATGATAAGTGTCTTATAAAAGTAGTAGAAGAGATGCTTCTGAACTTCAAGCTGAGGAAATTGAAAAATGATGTTATTCTTTATCATGATCTAGAATATGCAGAAGCTCTCTATCTAGAATATTTATTTAGACATAACTTAGTAGCTTACATGCACAAGGAATTCAGTCACTTAGAAAGCTCTGAACTCATGAGTGTACTGAAACCAAGAGTATACTGATTAAGCATGACTGAGGATATTCAGATGTACACTCATGAGTGCCTGAATTATCAGATCATAAAAGAATCTAAGAAAGAGTTAGAATATAAGAAAGTGCAACATCAGATGAAGTATACAATATAATTGTTTAAATAATGAAGAATGAATCTTATAGATATATTACTGTGAACATCAAATGAAAATTGATAAATAATCACTGCTATTGATTATACTACTGACTGGCCAGTTGTGAAAGCAGTTTGAGAGATGATAGAGAAGATAGTGATAAAGTTTCTACATAATAAGATCTATGTCAACTATGAAATGCTGTATGAGATTCTAACTGATAACAGTGCAAACCTCATAGGAGAAGTGATGAGGCAGTTTATAAGTCAGTTATAGATAAGATATTGTAGAACAATGTCATATCATTTATGAATAAATGAAAAAGTGAAACACTTAAATGAAATCTTGAGCAATATACTGATGAAATATCTAGTGAGCAAGTCTATAAGATTATAAGATGAATATCTCAGTCAGATACTATTAGTCATATGAATTCAGCAGTATGCAGTCTTCAAGTGTTTATTATTCTATCTGTTGTATGGATTGCATCTGCAAATCTCAGAGAATGCTTTAAAAAAGGTAAGAAGGAGAATGACAGTTATAGACACAGCAGTAGCAGTTGCAGATGCAACAGTTGTAGATGTGAAATCAAGGTTGAAAGAGATCAGTCACACATATACAAAAGCTAACAAGTTACTTCTGAACTGAGCAATTCAATTGAAAAGAATATAAGACTCACTAGTTAAGAAATTGAGTCTCAAGATGAGAATATGAGTTCTTGTATGTAATGAGAGCTCTGAGAAGTTTCAATCTAGATGATTTGAGCTCTATAAAATACTCAAATCACATTCTCTGAGAATATATGTATTGAAAGAATCAGAGAAATAAGTCTTATACAATTTAATAAATAATTCACATCTTATAAAGATAAAGATATAAGATCTGAGTAGATTATAATTATTCACAGCACTCTCATCAGTGTTGAAGAAGAAGAGACTTACAATTGAAAAGTCTTACAAAGTAAGAGAAATCATAGACACTTATGAATTAGATGATCTCACTTATTCTGATCTTTTCACAATTCTAAGAAAAGAATGAGAAGAAATGAAGAAATCAGATGAATATCACACTTTAATAAGTAATAAGACTGTAGCTGATTGTATAATAATGCACTGCAGACAGCAGGTGCAATGTAGTAAAGAGTAGTCTCAAAGCAGCAGACTTGTATATGAGTCAGATCACAGAAGAAAAAGAGATTCAGAGTTGAATTCAACTGTTTACATCAGTTCAATTATGAAGATAACAGAGGATGAATCATCTGAAACATTCATGAATACATGAGATCAAGTCATCCCAATTTCTGAGAACACTCAGAGATCAGATGAGGTTAGTTTTGATGAGCTGTTTACTATAGTAATCTGAGCAGGTGAAGAGAGACAGTATAATACACAAGAGAGAATTATAAAAAGATGAAAGCTGCTGAATCTAGTCACTGAACACTGTATTATATAGAGATTATGTAAGAGTAATAACTAGTAGACAAAGAAAAAGTGAAAGAAAAGAAAAGAGATAATGAATTGATCATCAACTGTAAGAGTCAGCTGTAAAAGATAAATATTATCATATACATCTCATTTATTTTCATATGTCATACATTTAATCTATTTCCAACACCACATCATCTGAAAAACATTAAAAAATAAAGAAAATCTCAAAACTTGAGATCTGCAAGGGATTTGAGAGCTGCAAGCTGCTCTTACAATAACACTGTATATATCTCTGATTTCTCTACTGCTCTGTGTACAACATTAATATCATTTATTACAAGATTGACTGAAATGTTAATATAGAAATGCATACACATACACATAGAAAAATTGAAGAAGAGTGTAAGACTCACAGAATCAGAAGTCAGAGCAGGAAAGACAGAGACAGAAGAAACAGAAGAAAAAGAAGATACAGAACTGAATAAATAACAGTAAAAGTTACTCAGAACTGAACACTTATAATCTGATATACACACAATCTTTCTCACAGAGAAGAGAGAGAAAGCAACAGAAGAAGCTTAAGAGTAGAAGAACATAGTCTCAGCAGTGTTATTATCTTTAATTAGAATAATCTCTGACACTGAAGCAACTAAGAATTATTATTAGTGTATAAAAATTGTAAAATCAGAGATAAGAATAGTTACTGAATAAACATCTGCTGATCTTAGAGTTGTACACATAATTACAACACATATGAGGCTTCTCAGAAAGAGAGAGAGAAACACAGAGAAATGCAGAAAGTAGAATACAGTGTGTGAACAGCTTATTCTCATAATAACATCTCAGACAAGATGTATAAGCCTCACATCTGTAAGTGTAAAAGAGTATGATATTCACATTTCTGTTTCTGAAAACACAGATATTCTTTGCCTGCATCATGAAGTTGAATGACAGATATCAGAGAATAGACTAATATAGATCTATTATCTTGAAGAAATTCATCAGAACAGATGTCTCTGTAATATTGAACTTTATAGTTGTAAAAAGTTTCTTAATATCTATGAATGCTATAACTTCATGCATAACAAACCTTATAATAATTTTCTCTAAGAACAGAAAAATCAGTGTTAGAAAGAAAAGATGAAAAAGAAAAAGACTTATAATCTCAACACTGTTAAGAAGAGAAGTGATTCTCTGATATGAATGAACAATTGTTTCATTATAAATATTTAAAATAAATGTAATAATCAGCATTTACAATCAAGCTTTAGATAGTTATGTTATACACAGTCTTTGTAGAATAAATTGTTTTAGAGATTAGCAAGAAGAATAAGAGTATATACACTGAAAAATGTGATTCATTAAGTCTATACAACATCTCCTTGAAATGAGAAGAGCTGATAATGAAAGCAGAGACAGCAGAATCAGAGAGAGCAGAGATAGTGAAAGCAGGAGAATCAGACACAGAAGCAGAGATAGCAGGAGCGGGAGAACCAGACACAGAGGCAGATATAGAAGATTGAGAGAAAGCAGCAGAGAAAGAAATAGAGAGAGTAGAGAAGAATATAGAAGACTCAGTTACATATGACACAGACAATTTCTTCATTATCATATTCTTCAAGTTCTTGATCAATGATTTAACATTGAGTTCACTATTATCAGTGAATGCAGATCTGTCAACATATGAAGATTCTATATGAATAAAAATAAACATATCAGCATCTGCATTTATATAAAATCATGTCAGAAAACACAATCAGAAACTCACTGAGAAGAAAAACAGTCAAGAATGTATAAGAAGATGAAGAAGATATATCACTCATGATAATACATTCTGATGATTGTTAAAAGATAAACAAGTCCTGATCACATTTCACAACACATTACACTTACTGCTAATGAACTGCCGGATATAAGCATTATAATGATGCTTGTTATGAAAATGAAGAGTTATTGCCAGAAACACATACAATGTGATGAATGAATAGATAGAAAAGAGTTGAACAGAAGAAGAAGTAGAAATCTTGAATAAGATGATAATGTTTGATAATAATGATAATGAAGAAGATGATTGAAGAATGAGAAAAGTTAGTGAATGAGTGATATAATATAGTGAAAGTGTCTTTGTAAGAATGTACACAGAACACTAGCTGAATCAGGAATAGGTCACATAATCGCGAATGCTAGTGACGCGCTAATCCGCATGAAGCTAGAGTGAACATTATGATCATGTGAGTGTGACTGAATCTGATGAAGAAGGATGTAGTTCAGAAGAATGTACAACTGTCAGATAATAATGCAGCTGCTTCCGAACTTGCTTACAAATGTAAAGAGGTCATAGCAGCCACTAATTAATTTAGCATACAATATATAAGAAGCCGGCGTACGCCTGTAATTGTACGCTGACTCAAGCAACCTTTGAATCACAAATTAAATGAGACATCAAAATCAGATTATGAGATTATTCAATTTCTTATTAAACTGAGTGAAGAATAAATGAGTGAAAATTCTCTTCTCTCTAATCAGTTTAACTGTGAAAAAGCTGATTGAAAGGCAGTTGAAAAAAGTATAAGACTCTTAAAATCTGAAAGACAGAGTGAGCTATATTGAAATCTTGATCAAGATATCTCAAATGAAATACTTAAGAATAGAGTGAAGCTCATTACATCTATTATTCTAACAACTGTTAAAGATAATATTATAAAGAGAAAGTCTTCTGAGTATTTAAAATCTTGATAAAATGAAAATATCATATATAAAAGAAAACAATTAGCTACTGCTAGAAGAGATTGAAAGAATGATATAATTTCTGATAAAGAGTTCAAAGCTGTCAGAAATGTATATTTTTTAAATATTAAAAGAGCTAAAATGAACTGCTGAAATAAATTTCTTGAAGAAGTATAAGAAATAAAAGATTTTAAAGCTTTTAACTATACTAAAATAAGAAGTGTAGCAAAACTTTCAGCCTTAGAATATGAGTTTCAGAATGAATTATATACAGCAAACTCTTTTGAGAAAAAATGTTAAGCTTTTATAAGAACTCTCTTTCAAAACTCATCAGATTCAGATTTAAAGAAAGAGAATATATCACTTATCAACTATATTAATGAAAATGACTGAGAATGACCTGATTTTACATAAGATGAATTAGAGTCAGCTATCTTCTCAAGTTCAGTTAAAACTGCTGCAGAGCCGGATTCAATTAATCACTTAATTATTCAAAATACATACTTCTACTTAAAGCATGAATATTTTACACTCTTTTTTAATCTCTTGAAAAATGAATATCATTCTGAATGTTGAAGAGAAGTCACTGAAGTGATTCTTACAAAATTTAATAGAAAAACTGCAATTTCTAAGTCATATAGATTAATATCTCTATTAAACTGTCTAGAAAAGGTTTTAGAAAAGATAATAGCTATTTAACTATCTTTTATAAGCTCTATTAGTAATTCTCTTTTTTTCAGTGAATAAATAAGAGATAGAAAACAATGTTCTGTAATTAACACTGTTCTCTCAGATATTTATAATATTTAAATAGCAAAGCATGAAGATCTGATCTCAACTGCAGTTTTTATTGATTTAAAAGAAGCATTTGATCATATTTTAAAGTCAAAGTTAATTCAGACTTTGAAGATATTAAAACTGTCACTTTCTCTAATAAAATGAGTTAACTGTTTTAATCTAAAAGAATCATATAACTTTTCTTTGATAAAATAAAATAAGATAAGACTGAGATAAAAATAGAAGTGCTGTAAGAATCTTCAATCTCACTTATTTTATTTATAATATACATTGCATATCTATTCAAAGATAGAAATATGACAATAGTGTAATCTCTGAGTTATATAGATGATATTAGTCTAGTCTAGAGCTGAAAAACTATCAAAGAGAATTTGAAAGTGATTGAAAAAGCTGTAAAGAAAATTTTTGTTAGAGCAGATATCAATCAAATTCAATTTAATATGTATAAAACTGAGATAATTCATTTCTTTTCTAAATTCAATGAGAAAGAACTATCTCTAACTCTTTTAAATAGAGAGATTAAACTCAGTTTAAATGACAAATGATTAGAAGTATGGTTAAACTCCAAGTTGAATTTTAAATATCATATTTAACAAAGAACTGTCAAGGCAGAAAGACTATTGAACAGCATTATCAGACTATCAAATACAGAGCAAGATCTATTCTTTCAGGCTAAGAGACAGTTATATATAGCCTGTATTACCTCAGTAGCTGATTATGAAGTTCAAGTTTGATGAAATAATCAAGAAAATTTCACTGAACTCTTTCAAAGTCTGTAAAACAGTGCTTTGAGAAGAATTCTGAGAGCATTCAAATCATCTTCTATTAAAGCAATGAAAATTGAAGCTTCAACTCCTTCTTCTGCTATTAAATTTGCAAAGAACTGTATAAACTATGCTCTGAGAGTTATAAAGATGAGCTCAAATCATATAATCAGAGAAAGAGTCTCTTCTTCATTTTCATCAATTAACTCTGAAAATGAACTGAATTGAAATAGATTTCTTGATTGAAATGAAAATAATTTTCAAAGAAAATGTCTTCTCAACTGTACAGACTATACTCACTGATTAAAAACTAATTTTCTTCTTTAAATATTGAAAAAGTTGATCATGAGGAGTTATCTTTATGAAGAGAAAAGCTTGAATCTCTTATAGACTTATAAATAAGTGAACTATCTAAAGAGAAAGAATATGAACAGCATTTGAAGAGAATTTCTACAATCAATATAAAAGACTCTATTCTAATTTATTCAGATAACTTAAAAAATGAGACTTTGAATAGATTAAGCACAGACATTGCTTATACTGAAGATAATATTAATTTTATCTCAGATTTCTGAAATTCAGGCTGTGAATCTGAAGTCTTTGACACTGGACTATTTACAATAGTGAAAGCTTTCAAACTTATTAAAATAAAATCTCATAAAAGAGAAAATAGTTTGAAAGAGGTATGAATATTCTCTGATAGTCAAGCTGCTTTAAAAAGACTTAGAAATAGTCAGATTTATAATGATCAAATAAATATTGAACTGATCTTACACTTCATTTTAAAAATTCAAAAGAGAAGAATATCAAAGCTGATAATTCATCTACACTGAGTTCCTGCTCATATGAATATTCATGTCAATGAATTGGCTGATTCAGCTGCAAAAAAAGGTTCAGAATTAATCAGATCTATTCAAAAAATTGTGTCCTGATCTTTTATAAAGAGAAAAATAAAAGAATCTTATTTAGACAAGTGAAATGAAAGCTGGCAGAAACAAAAGAAGAGTATACATTATTCAAGATTTGAAATAAAACCCAAGTGGAAATCTTGTTTAATTAAATGTAAAAAGAAAATATTCTCATCTATAATACAGCTGAAATTAGAACATGGCTATTTCAAATCTTATATACAAAGATTTGATGATAGATTTGATTCAATAGAATGCTCATTCTGCAATGTAAATGAGTATTCTGAGTATATTATAATGCACTGTGCATTATACAATAGCCTCAGAGTCAGATTGAAAGATAAGTATAATCTAAATCAATTAAATATGAGATCTTTATTCTCAACTGAGACAGGAATTAAATACTTAATAGACTTTCTATCAGAAACTCAAGCAGCTACAGGAAAATGACTGAATTCAGAAATATCTGAATATGAAGAGGAGGAAATTGATCATATATAGTTTGTTAAAACAGCTATATACTATCTTTTAATAATTTGTTTCATTACAGTCTCTCTTTATTTTACTTTACTTTTTCCTTTCTATTCTTTTCTATCTATCTATTTAATGTGTTCATCTTTAAGACTGTGTTCTCTTTTCTTTTGTCATGATATTGTCAAATGATTTCAAAGTATTAGAAGATGTTAAAATACTGCAATTTGTAAACAGTCTTTGTATTCTGGGCTGGAATTTTCTGATTTTGCATATCTGAAATTGGTGAATGTATAATAGTTAACTTTATACATATAGGAAAAACCCTGAGAACTAAAAGTTCTCAGGTAGATGTCATAGTCTCTGACTGCATACATCTATAATTGAAGAATAATAATAATAATAATTCAGACAAAGTGTCTAATACTGTTCAATACCTCAGATCAGTAGAATTCTCAAGAGATGTTTCAATACAGTTATTCACAATCTGAATAGTCAGTTATATGTGAATCATGCATCTCTTGCATTAGCTGAGTGTGTAGAGGTTCAAAATGAGAGACTCAGTGTCATTCACAGAATCACAAAGTGTTTTTATCATCAATTGAGCATTTTAAGATGTCATTTCTTATACATAGTTTTGAGGAGAATCAAAGTGCTTCTTGATATAGTGTCTCAGTGAGTGCTTAAAGAAGTTTGTCACTTTAAGCTGTTGTATATCACAGTTTATTCAGTGTAGATTTGAGAGAAGTTGAGATATCAGTGTCAGTGTTGATATCAGTTTGAAGAGAGAATGTTCTAATCAGTGAAGCATGTATAGTGTCATGAGTTGTCTTATCACGATTAACTAGTATTTTCAGATCTAAGAGCCATTGCTCTTAATTCATTCAGTGAGTGTCTATTACATTGAATAGTATATCTTACTCTGACTATAAGAGGGCATTTATTATCAAGTTCTAGCTGCCAGAACAGTAGTGAATCATGAAATAAAAATGACTTAAGAACTCAGATCATCATATCTGTTATTTAATAAGCTTATAAGTGATTGTGAAATACTTGAGATTCTTATAATCTGTGATAATCTCAAATTTGATGATACTTTGCAGATTAGAGTTTCATTCTTCTAGACAGTATACTATTATGAGTAGGTTCTTGTCATAGATCTCATAGTTCTATTCAGCAGGACTCAACTTCTTAGGCATGAAGATGTATACTTATAAGACATCTTCATTATTATATTGTAATATAGCTCTCTCTATAATGTAGTCAGAGAAGTCAGTTTTAATAACTGTTTCACAGTTAGAATTAAATATCATTAGCAGAGAGCTATTAATAAACATCTTCTTCATTCTTAAAAATTTAGCTTTAGTGTCTGCTGACTGTTGAAATACTGAGTTCTTCTTAGTGAGTTCTGTAAGTAATCTTCTGATATCAGAGAAGTTTTGTATAAATTACTGATAGAAGATAGTAAATTTAATGAAGCTTTGTAAATCTTTCACAGTGTGTAGAGTCTCTCATTCAAGAATAGTAGAGATCTTCTCAGAATTCATTCATATTTCCTTGTCAGCTTCTATGATAAAGCCTAGATATTTTATACTCTTAACTTCAAAATCATACTTGTCTATGTCTATTAGTAGTTCTGCTTCTTATAGTCATTGCATTACTCTTCACATGTGTTCTTGATATTCTTTTCTGAATTTATCAGTGAAGATGAGAATGTTATCAAGATAGACAGATACAAACTTATCAAGGAAATCTCAAAGTGCTCAGTTGATATACTTCTGAAATGTACTGAGAGCATTAGCCAGTTCAAAGAGTGTGACTACTTATTTAAAGAGATTATATTACGTTTGAAATGCTGTAAGTCATTCATCTTCTTCGGTAATATAAATCTTATAAAACACAGTGAGCTTGTCTGATATGTGCTAGAATTTCATTGATAAGAGATAAGAAATAACAGTCTTTTTATATCAATCTGTTCAGATCTTGATAGTTCACACAGAATCAGAGTTCTTCACCTGACTTCTTTATAAAGAGAATAGAAGCTGCAGTGAAAGAGTGACTAATATATATGAATTTCTTATTAATCAGATTCTTGAGTGTCTTCTGAAGAAGAAGAAGTTCATCTTGAAACATATTATAGAGAAAACCTTATAATGATTCAGAATTCTTATCAATCTTCTTTTGCAACTTGATACTGTGAGTCACTTCTGAGTCTTGTAAGAAGAGTATATTCATAATATAGTCTTGTTAAAAGACATTTAGATGATTCATGATACTGTTAAGAGAGTTTTGTATGAGAATCTGTTATTGTGATACAGGATAACTTTTCTAGAGGTTTCTTGATATCAGTCAGATTAATAGAACAGATTGTTATATAGTTCCGCTGTCAGTGACTTCTATTTCAGAGCATTTCATAAGCATTGAGAGAGATCTGTGTTGAATTCATAGTCTTGTGAATGTCATCTATGTGCATTCTATCATTGTTAGAGAATATCAAGCTTCTGTTTTAAGTATCTAATAAGATGTCTTATTCAGATAGTCAGGCAAGTTCTAGCATAAGATTATAGTCAACATTATCAACTTCATATGTATAAGCATCTTCACATTGATGTTCTCTGACATCTATATTCAGTTTCACTATGTAACAGGTGCAAATGTCTTTTGAATTATCAAATTGTGCAAGAAGTCAGGATTTTGATAAGAGAATACACTGAAAGATTATAATGTCTTACAACTGAAGATTTAATCATTGCATAGTGACATAGATCACTCTCTATTATGACTTTCATATTATACATGTTATTCATCACAGTAGATACAAGAATTGTATTCATTGTTATTTTCTCTTTAAATCATTGTTGTCTGACCTCTTCAAGCGTCTGCTTGTGAATTTGAACAGAAGCTAATCTTTTTTCTGTTTCACTGAGATATTCTCACAGTTATCTTCTGAATCTTTCTTTAATATAACATGGTTGATGTGGACAGGCACTGATTCTTCTTTTGAATGAGAAGATACATAGGTCAGCATTGATCTTTCTCCTCAGTGAGAAGGCATGTAGACTGATCAGCAGTTGAAAGCAATGTGTTCTGATTAGTTACAGTTGATTAGACTGACCGTGTGACCGTGTCTGAGACCAGGACCAGATTTTTTGATAGTCTCATTACCAATTCGACTGATCTCATTGCACAGTTTTAACATTAGAGAGTAGTCTCATACTTAGACTGACCGTGTGACCGTGTCTGGGACCAGGACCAGAATTTTTAATAGTCTCATTACCAATTCGACTGATCCCATTTCACGGTTTTAACATTAGATAGTAGTCTCATACTGTCTCAGTGAGACTTACTGTCTACTCTTATCACATTTTTCAAATGAGATCATGATTTCCACTTCACAATTTAAATTATTTTTATTGCTTTAAATGACTTTAAATCTCATTTGAGTATTATCAAAAAGTGTTACTTTTTAAAAAATTAAAAATAGTCTAAAAAAACCTTAAAATGTCTAAAAATAGTAACTTTATATCAAGAATGAGACTAAATGAAACTAAATGAGATCACTTTGTCATTTTTGTCAAGTCATGATTTCATTTTGACATCTGATATATAGTCACTTTGCATGTTTTTTTAATGACTAGTCTCAGCAGAATTCACGTCAAGAAATGTATGAGATCAGATCAAATGAGATCAAATGTGAAATTCATGATTCTGACAGCCAGTCTACTCATACTATTTCAGTGAGACTTACTATCTACTCTTGTCACATTTTCTAAATGAGATCATGATTTTCACTTCTTAATTTAAATTATTTTTATTGCTTTAAATGACTTTAAATCTCATTTAAGTGTTATCAAAAAGTGTTACTTTTTAAAAAATTAAAAATAGTCTAAAGAAAACCTTAAAATGTCTAAAAATAGTAACTTTATGCCAAGAATAGAACTAAATGGGATCAAATGAGACCACTTTCTCATTTTTTTCAAGTCATGGTTTCATTTTAAGATCTGATATATAGTCACTTTGCATGTTTTTTTAATGACTAGTCTCAGCGGGATTCACGCCAAGAAATGTATGAGATCAGATCAAATGAGACTAAATGTGAAATTCATGATCTCAGCGGCCAGTCTACAGTTGATGCACATCTCTTGTTAATGTCAATCAGTGACTTCTTCGGAAGCAATCCCAGGGCCTCAGAAGCTTGTTCAGGTGGCAGAAACTCTTGTTTATGTATAGACATTTGACTCTACTCAGTGTATAGCATCTGTATTATTGTTATTATTCTTCAGTCCAGGTGTATGAGTGGCTGAAGTGTAATGTCTTCTGTCACTATTCTGTATACTCTTGAGCTTGAGAAGACAGTCATTCAATGTTCAGAGTTGTATACAGAAGTCTTTATAAGTCAGGTCTTTATCTACACTTATAAGAGTCTGTAGGAGTTCAAAAGTTAATCTCTTCTTAAGCATACTAATCTTCATTCAATTCTCCCAACATTGATCACCTGCTTCTAGAATCTTGATACTGAAGTTAGAAATGAATATTGTGATAGAAGTGTTTCTCTGTCAGATACTCTGTAATCAATCTAATACTTTCTGTTACATAGCAGTGTCTCAGAACAGAATATCAAGATATTTGATAATGTTATCAGATATATACAATATCAGTTCACATGTCTTCATTTATGAATAAAACTTCTGTCTCATGTGATCTTTCAATCAATTATTAATAAATCAATCTTGATTAGTTAATGAACTAATAACATCTTCATCTACACTTAGTTTCATAAGCATTTTCAATCTTCATGATGAATAGAGAGTGAGATCAGAAGTATTAAAATATGTACAAGTATCTAGACATTTCTTCAGTGCTTGCATGTTTGTATCTGATTCAGTCAGGATTGAAATTGCTTGTGCAGGGGTTTATAATTGAGATAATCATTGAATTTCTTCATATTGATGTTGTTGAGTCCTATGCATATCAGCTATCTGTTGCTGTTATAATTCCAACATGGCTCCGAGTCACTGTGGCACTGTGTCTATGCTCGCGATCGAGGGTTCTTCCATATTATTGTTAGACATATCGTTCGTCGGATGTGTGATATCTGTGAAGTCGGAAGAAGTGAAATTGTATGAATATCTCATATGCCTAAGGTGTCAGAACTGTCAGGTCTTTCACTGATATTCTCTTGTAAGATCTTGTTCTCTTTGTAAGATGGTGTTACGGGGCCAGGGCGACTGGCGAGCAAGCTTCTATGTAGAGACTCAGTGTCCGCTTGACTGATTGTTTGTTTCTCTATTTCTTACACATTGTTATGCATTCAGATATCTCAGTAGGTAATCATTTCCAATGACAAGATAATGAACATGAATAATCATTTCTAATAAGGAGATGATGAATGTTTTTCAAGTGTAAGAAGTCTACACTGAATAGATTGATATAATATTCATAGGTCTTATAATACAAAAGTAAATGACTAGAAGTATGGTTACACTCCAAGTTGAATTTTAAATATTATATTCAACAAAGAATCATCAAGGCAGAGAGACTTCTGAATAATGTAATCAGACTATTAAACACTGAGAGAGATCTATTATTTGAGACTATGAGATAGTTATACATAGCTTGTATCACCTCAGTAACTGATTATAAAGTTCAAGTTTGATGAAATAATAAAGAAAATTTCACTGAACTCTTTCAAAGTCTGCAAAACAGAGCTTTGAGAAGAATTCTGAAAGTAGTCAAATCATCTTCTATTAAGCAATGAAAATGAGCTTCAATTTCATCTCTACTACTATTAGATTTGAAAAGGCCTGTATGAACTATGCTCTGAGAGTCATGAAGATGAACTTAAATCATATAATCAGAGAAAGAGTCTCTTCTTCATTTTCATCAATTAACTCAGGAAATGAACTGAATTGAAATAGATTTCTTGATTGAAATAAGAATAGTGCTTCAAAGAAAATACTCTCTCAACTGTATAAACTATAGTCACTGATTAAAAATCAATTTTCTTTATTAAATGTTGAGAAAATTGCTCATAAGAAGATATCTCTCTGGAGAGAAAGGCTGAAATCTCTCATAGACTTACAAATAAGTGAACTATCTAAAGAGAGAGAATTTGAACAGCATTTGAAGAAGATCTCTACAATCAATATAAAAGACTCTATTCTGATTTACTCAGATGACTCAAAAAATGAGAGTTTAAACATATTAGATGCAGATATTGCTTATACTGAAGATGATATAAATTTCATCTCAGATTTCTAAAAGTTGAGCTGTGAATCTGAAGTCCTTGATATTGAACTATTTACAATAGTAAAAGCATTCAAACTTATTAATATAAAATCTCATCAAAGAGAAAATAGCTTGAAAGAGATATGAAGATTCTCTGATAGTCAAGCTGCTTTGAAAAGACTTAAAAATAGTCAGATTTATAATGATCAAATGAATCTTAAACTGATTTTAAATTCTGTTATGAAAATGTAAAAGAGAAGAATATCAAAACTGATAATTTATCTACACTAAGTTCCTGCTTATATGAATATTCATAACAATGAATTGACTGATTCAGTAGTAAAAAAGAGTTCAGAATTAAGCAGATCTATTGAAAAAACAGTGTTCTGATCTTTTATAAAGAGAAAGATAAAAGAATCTTATTTAAATAAGTGAAATAAAAACTGATAGAAATAAACAAAGAGTATATATTATTCAAGATTTGAGATAAAATCTAAGTGAAAATTCTATTTAATTAAATGTAAAAAGAAAATATTCTCATCTATAATTCAGCTGAAAGTAGATCATGATTATTTCAAATTCTATATATAAAGATTTGATGATACATTTGATTCAACAGAATACTTATTCTGCAATATAAATAAAAATCCTGAGTATATTATAATGCATTATGCATTATACAATAGTCTTGAAGCCAGATTGAAGAAGAAGTATGATTTAAATCAATTAAATATGAGATTCTTATTCTCAACTGAGACAGGAATTAAATACTTAATAGACTTTCTATCAGAAACTCAAGCAGCTATAAGAAAATGACTGAATTCAGAAATATCTGGATATCAAGAGGTGAAAATTGATTAGATATAGTTCATTAAAACAGCTATACACTATCTTTTAATAATTTTGTTTTATTATAGTCTCTCTTTACTTTACTTTTTCTTTTCTCTTCTTTTCTATCTATCTATTTTATGTGTCTATCTTTAAGACTATGTTCTCTTTTCTTTTGTCATGGTATTATCATATGATTTCAAATTATCAGAAGATGTTAAAATACTGCAATTTGTAAACAGTTTTTACATTCTGGGCTGGAAGTTTCTGATTTTGTATATCTGATATTGGTAAATGTATAATAGTTGACTTTATAGATATAGGAAAAACCCTGAGAACTAAAAGTTCTCAGATACATGTCATAGCCTCGTACTGCATACATCTATAATTGAAGAATAATAGTAATAATAATAATTATAATACAAAAGTGGAAAATGATAGAAAAGAAAAATAAAAGAGAAAGTGCAAGAATCATCTATTGAAGCAGATATTTATATGTGTATGTAGTGAAGCTTCGAGGCGGAAGAATAGAAACGAGCGGATATCTATACACATACAAAGTGGAGCTCAGAGCAGAAGAATAGAAACTTCATGAGTTCTTAGGCTGAGAATCAGCGACCGAGAATCGGACCTTTCAGCAGCAATCTATGAAGTGTAATGAAATAGTCTATCAATCGGGCGTAGCCCGCTACATCTGCTATCTGAATGAAAGATATGAAGAACCTCTCAGAGGGTTTACTTGAAGCAGTAAGAAAGTAATTGAAATTACTGAATCAGAAGCAATGCTCTGTATATGTGTAAGAATTCTAAATAAAATTGAAGTCTTATGTACACAGTGGCAGGCTGAGACAGAAGTCAAGCAATAATTGATATTCACTATGAATCAAGTATTCACTATGAAGACCTTCATCAATGCAATTTTCATCATCAATAAAGATAGGAAAAACCAGGTTGTAGATCTGTAGTAAGAGATTGAATATTTATATAGACAGACAACTGCATCAAATCTGAAGATCTTATCATAATTATTTATAATCTCTTCAGAAGCATACATATTATCTGAGACTGCTGCACATGATGCGAATTCAAGCATGAAATATATCAAGTCAGATGTTCTGTCAGAGTTATTAAACTTCAATGACAACTGAAAAAATGATGCTGTAATCAGCTGACTAAGTCAAATGTAATCATACTGTCAGATTGAGTATGAGCTCACAGATAGATAGTCAATAAAATTTTAACAAATCTTAAGATCTGCTGCATTTTTACATAGAAAAGCAAAGTCATTATAAATGATAGATAAAAAGATAAATCTCACACATCTGAAACAATATATATTCTTATAAATATGAAATGAGTTTTTCAAATAAATCTTACACAACTTTGAGAAAGTGAATATATAATATAAGTGTTATAAACACTTTACTGAGTGTAAATAAGTGAATAACCTTATATTATACTTCATATACTTCAGCTTATACTATGTTATATTAAATGAAGAGCTTTTAATATCTTTCTATTTATAGATCTTCATTCATGATATTACATCTGAGTTAAGAGTGAAATGAAAATACTTAAGCTTATAATTAGATATAGTGAAAGAAGTATATAATATTCTCATTATATCAGAATAAGTAAGTCAGCTGTGACAGAAAATACTGTAATTAAGTATATTTTAATAAAGAATAAGTAATCAGACTTCTATAACATAAGTTATACATCTGAATATGATAAATATAGATTTGAATATTATCACTAAAGTGCTGAATTCTCTGAAAAAGAAATTCTCTGAGTGAAAATTCTGATATTATGAGTATTGAGCTTGCTTTAACTGTGACTGTTAAAATCATGATGTAAAAGATTGCACACAGTGTGTGCAGTCAGGAGAAGTAAGAGAGTTAAAAAACTATCAGAATCAGTGAGTACAGAGACACTTGCTGATATTCTATAAAAAGTCTCTAAAGTGAAAAAGATGTCTGTATTAGATAACTCACTGAATTCTGTGAATGTAAAGAGAAAGCAGGCTTTTAACTCAGATATAATTAAGAAAGAAGTAAACACTTTATCTCAAATGTCTTGAGCCCGGAAAGGTTAATGTATAGAGATCACTTAAATAAGAATTAAGACATGACTATGAAAGTATTAACTAATACAGAAGCTTCTATATAATATATTAATAATTATATAAGTTGAAGACTGAAAGAAATTCACTCAGTGAATAATTCTCAATGTATAAGATTATCTGATAATTAATATTTAGTGTTACTTACAAGAGTAAGAGTTCTCTTGCACTTTGAAAAATGATCTTGCTATATTTAGGTGTGAGAACTGCAGAATGTGAAATATGATCTTATTCTTAAACTTGATTGATTTCAAAGCTTCAATCTGCAGATTTAATGATGTATATGTTATATATAATGAACTGACAGAAAGAAAACAGTTTATACAATTCTATCAACTGATATGAGAAGGAAATTTCAAATCTCTGATATAGAACAATTAAATCTGTTTATATATTAATATGTAAAGAGAATAATTCACAAGATCTTATCTGAAAGTATTCTGTATGTCATATGAGATCTGAAAGAGAAGAAAATCAAGATAAAGAATATATAGAAGAATAAGTGTATGAAGACATCTCTGAAGAAGTATGAAAAGATCTTCTGAACAGATCTTTCATCAGAATTATTACTGAAATAAGAATTTATAAATGAGATTAATATAAGAGATGTGAAATCAGTCAATCAAAATGCATACTCTCTGTTACAAATACATCTTAAAGAACAGAAGTATCAGATCACAGACCTTCTAGAATATAATCTTATATAACTCTTATCAAGTATATAAGATTTCTCAGTTCTATTCATAAGAAAGATAAGAGAGAAGTGACAGATATGCATTGATTATTAAGCACTTAATAACCTTATGATCAAGAATAACTATTCACTGTCATGAATTCAACAACAGTTGAATACAGTTATAAATACTTAATATCTATTAAAGATCAATCTTCTCTCAGCATACTGACAGATCTGTGTAAATAAACTGTCAGTATCATCAACTATGTTTAATATGTAATGAAGAAAGTTTGAATTTCTGATAATATTATTCAGTCTAAAAAATATGTCTATTATCTTTTGAATAATGATGAATATAATTCTTTATAAACAGAATGAAATCTCATACCTTGTATATCTGAATGATATTCTAGTCTTTTTAAACTCATATAATAAATATCTGAAGTATCTCAATGAAGTACTTATAACTCTGACAGAGTATAAGCTCTATATCAAATTAATCAATTATATGTTTAAAATGAAAGAGTTGAAGTGTGTAAAATATGTAGTGAGTAATAACTGTATACATCTCATTGTGAAGCAATTGAATGTTATAGTGAATTAATCATGACTGAGAAATATATACTATATACAACAGTTTCTTGAGTTGATCTCATACTACTCTAGATTTATTAAAGATTTCACATAAATAGCTGCATCACTCTCAGATCTCTTAAGAGAAACAGATACAAATCTGTGAAAGAAGAAGTTTTATTCAATCATCTGAAATATCATGTATGAAGAGGTCTTTCTCACACTGAGAAAATGTATGATAATATTCTCAGTACTTATTCAATCAGATCATAATAAATCTTTCTATATTAAGACTAGACTGGCCGCTGAGACCATGAATTTCACGTTTGATCCCATTTGGTCTGGTCCCATACATTTCTTGGCGTGAATCCCGCTGGGACTAGCTATTAAAAAAACATGCAAAGTGACTATATATCAGATCTTAAAATGGAACCATGACTTGAAAAAAATAAGAAAGTGGTCTCATTTGGTCCCATTTAGTCCCATTCTTGGCATAAAGTTACTATTTTTAGACATTTTAAGGTTTTTTTTAGCCTATTTTTAATTTTTTAAAAAGTAACGCTTTTTGGTAATGCTCAAATGAGATTTAAAGTCATTTAAAGCAATAAAAATAATTTAAATTGAGAAGTGGAAATCATGGTCCCATTTGAAAAATGTGACAAGAGTAGACAGTAAGTTCCACTGAGACAGTATGAGACTACTATCTAATGTTAAAACCGTGTAATGGGATCAGTCGAATTGGTAATGGGACTATCAAAAAATCTGGTCCTGGTCCCAGACACGGTCACACGGTCAGTCTAATTAAGACAGATGCATTTGAATGAGCTATCAGAAATACTCTTCTACAGATGAGCAAGAATGACAAGCTGCACTCAGTAATATATGATGATAGAAAACTATTAGACACTGAGCTCAATTACTCAGTGTATGAAAAGAAATTACTAGTGATTAAGCACACACTGATGTTGTAAGATAGATATATTAATAATAGATATATAATAACAGTGATCACAGATCACAAAAACCTTATCTATCTGCAATTGATAATGAAATCTTTCAAACACTTAGTATATTGAATCTTAGAGTTTCAAGTGTATAATCTTTATATCAAATACTGAAAGAAATCAGATAATGTGATATCTGATGCAATCAGATACAGATCTGATTTCATGAATAAGAGTTCTGTGAATCAGATACAAGAGAAGTTCATGATAAACATACTGAGAGAATACAAGACATTGAAATGAGTGAACATTATAATTTCTTACTTAGATAATTATAAGATATCAGATAATAAGCATCTTGCAAAGATAGTGAAAAAGATACTTCTGAACTTCAATCTGAGAAAATTGAAAAATGATGTTGTGTTCTACTATAATCTAGAATATGTAAAGACTCTCTATCTGAAATATTCATTTAGATATGACTTGATGACTCATATGCATAAGAAATTCAGTCACTTAGAAAGCTCTGAACTCATGAATATACTTGAATTAAGAGTGTACTGATCAAGCATGACTGAGAATATTCAGATGTATTCTCACAAGTGTCTGAATTATCAGGTTGTGAAAAAATCTAAGAAAGGATTAGAATATGAGAAAGTGTAACATCAGATGAAAAGTAAGATACAGCTGTTCAAGTAATAAGAAATGAACCTTATAGATATATTACTGTGAAGATTAAATGAAAATTGTTGAATAATCACTGCTATTGACTATGCTACTGATTGATCAGTAGTGAAAGCAGTTTCAGAGATGACTGAGAAAATAGTAATGAAGTTCTTACACAATGAGATCTATGTTAACTCTGAAATGCTGTGTGAAATTCTGCCTGATAATAATGTAAATCTTATAGAAGAAGCAGTGAGACATTTCATGAAACAGTTACAGACAAGATATTGTAGAACAATATTATCACTTATGAATAAACAGAAAGATGAAATAATTGAATAAAATTCCGAGTAACATGCTGATGAAATATCTAGTGAGTAAGCCTATGACATTATAAGATTAATATCTCAGACAGGTGCTAATAGTCACATGAATTTAACAGCATGCAGTCTTCAAGTGTTTATTATTCTATCTGTTGTATGAAGTGCATCTGCGCATTCTGAAGAATGCTTTAGAAAAGATGAGAGAGAGAATAGCAGTTACAGAGACAGAATCAAGATTAAAAGAGATCAGTCATTCACATGCAAAAGCTAACAAGTTACTTGTGAACTGAGCAATTCAATCAAAAAGAATATGAGACTTACTAGTTAAGAAATTGAGTCTCGAGATGAGAATATAAGTTCTTATATATAATGAGAGTTCTGAGAAGTTTCAATCTAGATGGGTTGAGCTCAATAAAATACTCAAATCACATTCTCTGAGAATATACACATTGAAAGAATCAGAGAGATGAGTCTTATACACCTTAATAAATGATTCATATTTTATAGAGATGAAGATACAAGATCTGAGCAGATTATAATTATTCACAACACTATTATCAGTGTTGAAAAAGAAGAGACTTATGATTGAAAAGTCTCACAAAGTAAGAGAAATCATAGATACTAATGAATCAGATAATCTCACTTATTTCAATCTTTTCACAATAATAAGAACAGAATGAGAAGAAATGAAGAAATCAGATAAATATCACACTTCAATAAGTGATAAGACTGTAGCTGATTGTATAATAATATGTAACAGACAGTGAGTGCAATGTGATAAACAGCAGTCTCAAAGTGACAGACTTACACATAAGTCAGATCACAGAAGAAAAAGAGATTCAGAGTTGAATTTAACTGTCTATACTAGTTCAATTATAGAGATAACAGAGGACAAAGCATCTGATATATTCACAGATGTATGAGATCAAGTTATCTTGATTTCTGAGAACACTCAGAGATCAGGCCAGATTAGTTTTGATGAGTCATTTACTGTAGTAATCTTAGCAGGTGAAAAAAGACAGTATAATACACAAGGCAGAACTACAAGATGAAAGCAGCTGAACCTAGTCATTAAATGCTGTATTATATAGAGATTGTGTAAGAGTAATAACTAGCAAACAAAGAAAAAGTATAAGAAAAGAGAAGAGATAATGAATTGATTATCAACTGTAAAAGTTAACTGTAAAAAGATAAATATTATCATACATATCTCATTCATTTTCATACATCACATGTTTTATTCATTTTCAATGTCACATCACCTGTAAAAACACTGAAAATAAAAAGAAAATTTCAAAACTCAAGATATACAAGGGATTTGAGAGCTGCAAGCCACTCTTGTAATAATATTATACATATCTTCAATTTCTCTACGGCTCTATGTACAATATTAATGTTATTTATTACAAGATTGACTGAAATGTCAATATAGAAATGAGTACGCGTTTGTGTAGAAAAATTGAAGAAGAGTATGAGACCTGTAGAATCAGAAGTCAAGACAGAGAGAGCAGAGACAGAGAAGACTGTAGAAGAAAGTGTAGACAGACTGAATAAATAACAGCAGAAGTCACTCAGAGCTAAATGCTTACAATCTGATATATGCACATTCTTTCTCACAGAGAAGGAAGAGAAAATGATGAAAGAAGCTTGAGAGTGAGAGAGAATAGTCTCAGTAGTGTTATTATCTTTGAAAATTAAAATAATCTCTGATGCTGAAGCAACTAAGAACTATTAGTGTATAAAAACATGGAAAACAGAGATGAGAATAGTTACTGAATGAACACTCACTGATCTTAGAGTTGTATGTGTAATTACAACACACACAAGGCTTCTCAGAAAGAGAAAGAGAGACAGGAAGAAATGCAGAAAGCAGAATACAACACATGAATAACTTATTCTCATAATAATATTTTAGACAAGATGTACAAGCCTCATACCTGCAGGTATAGAAGAG
This sequence comes from Blastomyces gilchristii SLH14081, assembly GCF_000003855.2. Taxonomy (NCBI): domain Eukaryota; kingdom Fungi; phylum Ascomycota; class Eurotiomycetes; order Onygenales; family Ajellomycetaceae; genus Blastomyces; species Blastomyces gilchristii. The sequence goes on from NW_003101679.1 coordinate 2,071,316, forward strand.
TACACTATCTGTGTTTCTATTTCTAAACTCATAGATATTCTTCATCTGCATCATGAAGTTGATTGACAGATGTCAGAGAATAGACTGATACAGATCAATCATTTCAAAGATATTTATCAGAGTAAATATACCTCTAATATTGAATTTAATGATTGTAAAAAGTTTCTTAATATCTGAAGATATCATGACTTCATGCATAACAAAGCTTATAATGATTTTTTCTAGAAAAATTAGCATTAAAAGAGAAGAAGAAAAAAGAAAGACTTATACTCTTAACACTGTTAAGAAGAAGAGTAATTCTGAGAGATGAATATGTGAGTACTTTATCATAAGTACTTAAAATGAACATAATAATCAGTGTCTGCAGCTGAACTTCAGATGATCATGTTATATACAGCCTTTATACAATAGATTGTTCTAGAGATTGATAAAAAGAGTGAGAGTGTACATGCTGAAAAACAAGGTTCACTGAGTCTATGCAATATTATCTTAAAATGAGAAGAGTCAGAATCAGCAGAGACAGCAGAAGCAGAAGTAGCAGCAGCAGAAGCAGAAGTAAGAACAGTAGAAGCAGTAGAAGCAGAAGCAGAGATAGTAGAAGCAGAAGAATCAGATGCAGAGATAAGTGTAGAAGATTGAGAAAAAGCAGCAGAGAAAGAAACAGAAGAGATAGAGAAGAACACAGAAGACTCAATTATACATATCATAGACAATTTCTTCATTATCGCAGTCTTCAAGTTCTTGATCAATCATTCAATATTAAGATGTTCACTATCATTGATGAATATAAATCTGTCAACACATGAAGCTTCTATGTGAATAAAATCATATCAGTATCTGTGTTTATGTAAAATTGTGCCAGAAAACATGATCAGATGCCTGCTGAGAAGAAAAGAATTAAGAGTGTATGAGAAGATGAAGAAGATGTATCATTCATATTAGTACATTCTGACAATTGTTAGAAAAACAAGTCCTGGTCATATTTCACAACACATTTCACTTACTGCTAATAAACTGCCTGGTATGAGTACTATGATAATACTTGTTATGATAACAGAGAGTCATTGCCAGGAATGTGTATAATGTGATAGATGAACAAATTGAAAAGAGCTTGATAAAGAGAAAAGAGTAGAAATCTTGTATGACATGATAGCATTCAATGATGATGATAATGAGAATGATGATTGAAGCATGAAAATATTAATAAATGAGTGATGTAAAATAGTGAAAGCTTCTCTGAAGAGCAGCTTATATTATGATCATGTGAGCGTGACTGAATCTGATAAGAAAGAATGTGATTCAAAAGAATGAACAACTGGTAGATAATAACACAGCTGCTTCTGAACATGCTTATGAGTGTAAAGAGACTCTAGCGGCCACTAATTAATTTAGTATAATATATATAAGAAGCCGGTGTACATCTGTAATCATATTATTATTATTATTATTATTATTATTATTATTCTTCCATTATACTCATATGCAAGCGGAGCTTATGATGAGTCCTTGCGTGATGTTAAATACAGGTCAAGTGTTGGTTATACAGGAGGAAATACAGGTGTTGAGACCACGCCAAGATAACAAGAACATAGGAAAATACAAAGGAGTGACAATTAGATACATGCGATAATAACTTCCCAGCCCAGGAACATAGAGCAATTCATTGGAGCAATTTGTACACCTCTGTATTTATTAGGAACCTGAGGTGCTTGAGTTCCCGGATTAATGTATCCCCTGCGGGTTTCGAACCCACACGCCTTGGTTTCCCACGCCAAGGTGCTACCGGGTGGCCGCATTAACCATTCGGCCACCGGGGCACATCTGTAATCATACGCTGACTCAAGCAATCTTGGAATCACAATAATATATTAGTTTATCTCTTACAGTAATAATAGTCTGTACTATAGTATTATCTCAGACTGAATTTCTTTTTAAGTGTTTTAATTACTTCTTAAAATAAGTAATTTAAAACTATATACTTATCAGACTGACTGAAGCATTGATATATAAGTAAAACTGTCTTACTTATCTTATAAAACTGAAACAGTAAATTAATCATATATTTCAACTGAGTTTACTTTATATCAGAAAGTTTCAATATCTAAATCTTTTCTCAATTAGAGTATTACACTCAATAATTAATTATCTGATATAATTAAAGATTCTGAACAGTTATTCTATATATTAAACTTCACTGTATTCTAACATTCTGTATCATATTCAGTGATATGACTGATTTATTTATTTATTAAATATCATGAAATTATTCTTGATATTTACAGAACATATAAATCATATTAACAATGTTTCAAATGTATAATATTTAAATTATTATTCAATCTATTCAAAATTAACAGTAGTATTATTAAAAACTATTATTAAAAACCAATATTACAAAGTATTATTAAAAAAACATTATTTTTTACAGAGTGAATATAAAAGTTACTTGAATGATCACTTTTGTCTCATTCTTATCTTAAAAATGAGCTTTTTTATTATTCTTTATCTTAATATGAAGATTCTTTATCAGTGTTTAGATCACAAGTTAAATTATATAAGTAATACAGAAGATATAATCTTATTTATTATTTCAGAAATACAAAGTTAATTTTTACTTCCAGCTCTTTATCATAGTATAGTTACTCACAGTATTATCAGTTATAATTATAAGATGACTGAGACTAATATTTCAATAGTAATTTTTAATCACAGTTATTAATATCTCTACTATATAATTCTTAGTATGACTACTGATCAAAAATTCAAATTTAATTGATATCTCTTAATAAGTTCAGTTCTTATCAATGTAATAACATATAACTTCTACAAATGTAAGATTATTTATACTAGTTTATATGCTCACTATGAGAGATACTCTTCAATTATTCTTCAACTCTGATTCTAGATATTATATATTAACTTTGTAGTGTGTCTCAAGATTGAACTGAAGAGAGAATTGATATAAAATATAAAGATTTGAATTAAGTACTTAAAGAAGTGTTTGAATTTCAGAGTTTTCAATTGATTAAAGAGAAAGATTTAGAGATATACACATACAAAGTAATTATTCATAGAAGTTATTAGATAAGAGTTTTGAAATCAGAGTTCTAATATATAATTATTTTAATATGATTTTCTTCAGATTAGAAAGTTAGTATTATTAAAAATCATTATCTCATAAAGTAACTTATTAGCTCACTAGTATTTTTCTGTTTATTTTTCTTTTATTATCTACATTCTGATAACTTCAGATATTAGAAAATTTCTTCAGAGCTATAATTAGTTCATAATAAATGTATGTGCTTGAAGTTATAGTAATTATAGCAGAGAGATGAGTCTTCAGTAATCTGTAATACAATCTGTTAATAATTATTTCATAGTTCATCTCAGTATTTATATTGAGTTTTTTATAAATTTTATAATGTGAAATCAGATATGAAGAATAAAGCAGTTATTTATCACAATTGAAAGCAAGTATTCTATATTAAATCATAAATAATATAGACTTTGTAATTTACAGTAATTTCTTAAAGAGTTTGAAAATGTTTAATACAAGTAAAAGAAGTGAATTCAGAAGATATAATAAAGATTTTAGAAAGATAATAACTTATTTTCAATAAGTAATTACTGATATGTATAAGAAGAATTATTATAAGAGAAAATAATCTTCTTTCTTAGCTTAGTTATAATTTTAGTACTAACTCAGATTGAATATTATCAATGTATAAAAGTAAATAAAAAATCTTGATTAATCTCTGTTATATTTCTTGAAATATGTTAGATTCTCTCTACGGGCCGACCGCTTCCGCCTAAGCGAGGTATTCACTGATCACTTGACAAATGTCTATCACATATAAAAAGCTGCACAATAGATAGATCTTGATAATACAATCAACTACTCTATTATATTTTCTTCATCAGGTTATGTCTCTCTTGCATCTAAGAATTTACTAATTCTATCTTAAATCAAATTCTTATACTTCATACTTAAATTGAAGATCTAATTACATTCTGAAATACTGTATTAGTGATTTTGCAGTCACTCATCACAAATTAAAAAGAACTCTATTAATTTCAAAATCAATTAATCTGCTACAGACTTCTATAATAAGTCTGTAAGCAATCTCTGTGTTCTCACATGAATAGAAGTGTAGACAGTAAATATACCCCTGCAAGCAGCTTCACTGTTAAAGATAACATTGTCTCACTTGAATCTATACTGATTACTAGAAGCAGAACATATTTAACACAATTAATACATATACATAATACCTCTGAATGCGAGCTACTTGAGCTGCAATTATCATCTCAGACAGCTTGAAAAGTTTCAATTAAAATGAATATAGAATGTAACATAAGTTAAAGAGAGAAAGAAAATTTCTTATCAAAAAAATACTTCACACTTACTCAAGATAGCTCTGCTGATGAGATCACTGAAATCATGGTATACTTTGCTCATTTACAAGAGACTGAGTTCTTTGAAGCAGATATGATGAAAATTGTCTGTGAGTAATGATTACAGAAGCAGGGAGTAAATCTCAATCTCATTATGAATTCAGTCATCAGAACAGATAAGTTCTGTGAATTCAAGAACATTTACAGTTACATTGAAATGAAAATTATCTCAAAGCTCTCAGAGTTGAAAGACTATGGCATCTGATATTATGAAATTGAATTAAAAGTGGTTTTAATTGATGCATCTCACATTCTTACAAATGAAGAGCTTTCTTCAGATACTTAATTAACGGATAATAATTTAAAAATCTAGCAATATAAAGAAAGCTGATTATAAAAGTGTATATAAAACTCAATGAAAACAGACTTATAAACACTTATTCAATTAAAACTGAATCAAGTTAACAATCACAGTATTACTAAGATGAAATGCTCAGTTATATCATAATAAGCAGTTGAATTGAAATATTAAATATACTGAGCAGATCTTTAATTCAAATTATATAATAACATTATCACTATAATAATTACTGATTATGACAATGATGTTACACTATATACAAGGCACTGATAGATAATAATAAATGATATTAACACACATGACAAATCAATATTTAAAGACTCTCTCACTCAATAATTCATACATGATCTGAAGACTCATATACCAACATTTGTTCAAATCTATCTTCAGAACCTATATCAAGAAATTCCAAAGATATTCATTCTCAAGATCAATCTTGATAATCTCATTGATGACCTTATCTACTACAAGACAGTTATCAGATCAAATGATAATAAAAAGAGAATGTCAGTGAAAGAAGTTGAAAAGAAAACCAAAAGAATAAGAACAAGAATGATAATAACAAAGCAGAACTCACTGAGACAAGCAAGCTCAGATTACAGTAAATCAATCACAGCAGAGAAAGAAATACTTTCAATCTTCACTGTGAGAATATGTTTAATACAGTGATAAAGTATAAGTATTACACTTATCATAGACATGATAAAACTGATTGCTTTCTTAAGAACTGAAGAGATTAATTATCAGAATATCAAAGACTCAACTATTCTGTAATTAAACACTGTTCTGAAAAGAATATAACATTCTTCATCAGTGAAAAGTACTTCAATTTTGCATTAACTGCAAAAGCTCTATTTATTACTACAGTCTGTAGAGATTTTCTATAATATTTAATCACTGCAGCCTTCTACACTATGACATATGATAGAAGTGTCTTCAAATATATACATACTTCAGATAATAAAGAAGAACTTGACTCTGCAGAAGAAATCAATGATGCGTTGCTTACACTCATCAGTATTGACAAGATCTGTATTCATATAAATAAAATAAAATTGAAACTGTAGAATATTCACTACTTATCAGCAGTCTTCTGCAATCTCTTAAGCTTTGATCAGCTTGTTAATAAAGAATTTGACTTTGAACTTCATCAAGATAAGAATAATCATATCATTGATTTTGAGATAATCAATAAACACTATCAACACTTCTACACTGAATAAATCATTGCATCTATTCTATTCACAGTATCTGTCAAGCTGCTCTAGCTGAAGTTGTGTCATGTTCAACCGCTCCACCACGAACTCGCTCGATTTTTCGAATAAGAACCCGCCGATAGATCCATCGAAAAGCCCTCGATCATACGAGCATTTTGACCCCATCGCCGACCGCATACCCCGTGTGGTGGTGGAGTTATCCAGCCAAACGTGAACCAGACATCGTTCGGAACTCCTGCGTGGGATTATCCCCCATTCTCCCCTACCACACCACAACCCCGGGCCAAATTGCCATACAAATTGTAAGGTGAAGAGACCTAGCCGTATGCATCAATCTTCTCGATTTTGGAAGATCCCCGATCTGTAGTTGTGGAGATATCTGAGGTGCGACCTCCGTGAAAACCCTGTCCATCTTTGATGTTCCAAAACACCAACGCCAAGTCCCACCCTCGTACTGCCCTTCCCAATCTGGCCCATCCCCGGCAGAAAAATACAAAAAGATACCTTGGTGATAATATCAAGCACATAATCAATGAACAATGAGTCAACAGCACATCAACAACTATAAAATCAGTATACCCCAAGGTCTGACTGAGCCTTTGATCCCTGCACAGTGAGATATATTAAATCTAGTTTTAATATCTCAATATTCAATAGATTCTGCAAGGGATTGAGAACAGTAACACTAGATTTCTATTGAATTTGAGAATTAACTCTATATTGATATAATCATTGACAAAGTCTTCTATTTTGAGATATAAATAACCAGTTCCTCTACATCCTGCTGGCAATATTTACATTATCATATAGAAACAGACTTATATTCTCTATAATATCAAGACTCTGAAGAGAGAAAGTCTTGATAGAAGATATACAGTAGTGCATATCTTAGCAGTTTCTATCTCATTCTTCTGCAGCAGTTAATGCAAAAAAAAAAAAGATCTTAGAAATAGTTTTTTACTTCTCTTGAAAAAGTAAGATATTTTTCTCTGAGTTTTACACAATATTCTTACAAAGAATTAAAAACAGAGTTGTTTTCTGTTATAATTTCATATTCTTTTAAGTAAGAATTACTTTTTCAGTGACTGAAGAGCTTTCATTAGTACTTAATTCTTTTTTACACTCTTTATTAACTGATTTGAGTTGTACACTTGTTGTGTGAGGAGAATTGAATGATTTAGAATAAAATTGAATAGTTTTAATCAATTTCTCTGCAAAAAATTGATTTATTTTTTGTCAGTTTTTCTCTCAAAAACTGTCATATTATCTGATTTACTATTAATTAATATCATACTTTTCCTCACTGTATCCCAAGAAAGAGATTGTAAAGATTTTATTAATTTATCTTAAAAATCAATTTTAGTTTATTAGATTCTCTTCAAAAATCTAATCTAGTTACTGAACTAGAGTGAAAAAAATCAGGTGTTTTATACACAAAAGTCTGCTATTCTTCTTTTGAAATAGTCTGACCAACTTTTCAATTAAAAACAGACTTAGAAACCTCTTAATTGAAACAGTCTGATCAACTTTTCAATTCAAAAGTGTTTAATAAATATCTCAATTGAATTAGTCTGACCAACTTTTCATTGAGTAAGAACAATGAGTTCAAAAGTACACTCAGTTGATGTGAAAAAAGATGCTTTCTCAAATGCTATTTCTGAGATTAAAATTCTGAAGAGAAGAAAGAAAGAAGAAATAGAGAAACAACAAGTTCTTGAAATACAGAAACTTGAAAAAGTAAGTAAAATTCTTGGAAAGCAGTGTCTGAGTGAGATGAATGAAGAAGTTCTGTTAATTCTTCATACTCAGACTAGACAACTACAGGAAGTGATCAAGTTCAAACTTGGAATTTCAAACACAGTTCAAAAAACTTTGAAAATTCCTAATACAATCACTGACTCTTCAGTTTGCTCTTCTTTCTTTTCTACTTCTTCTTCTTCTTCTTCTTTAAATCAGAAGAAAACATATACTCAAGCAGCTGAATCTGCTGCCTCTAAACCTGCTATCTCTAAATCTGCTATCTCAAAACCAGCTCAAAATTCTGAGAAAACTGAGAAGAATACTGCTCATACTTCTAGTGATAGAAGAGTGAAGAAAAAAATATAAAAAGAGAAAAATCTTCAAATCTCCAGAAATAGAAGACTTATTCTCAAAGTCTCAAATCAGGATATATTACAGAGAAATAAGCTAAACTCAAACCTTATTTTCACAATTAGAAATGAAATCAATCAGTAGTTCTTTTCTCAGTTAATGACTAATATTGAAGTTCAAAAACCAGTTATAGCTTCAATTGAGTCATTCTTCTTTGAAAACTCCATCATTCTGACTACAATACCTGAATTCAGTACTGAATTCCTTATTCAGAATGAGACTCTCTGAAAATCAGCAGTAGAATCTTTGTTAAACACAATAATTCTATCTGAGAGAGATGAAAAGTGAAGCAAATTCATTCTTCATAATATTTCAGTTGAAATTTTTGACTGTGAAGAAGAAATGCTACTTCTCAAAAATGAATTAGAAGAATACAACTCTATTCAACTGAGAAAGAAGTCTGTATGACTAAATTCAATTGAGTTCAGACAAAGCAGAAGAAATGCCTCTGTTCTAGTATATACAAAGATAATAGAACAGTCAAAGATCTCTGAAGTAAGAGTAGCAGATTTGAAAATGAGAGTTCATGAATACAAAGACTTAAGAATGAATCTCAAAGCTCAAACACAGTGTTCAAACTGTCAAAGATATGAACACTTTGCAATCTCCTGTTTCAGAGACTCAAAATATGCATTCTGTACCAGAGATCACAAAACTAGTGAGTATAAATGTGAAACATGCTTAAAAAGAGATGAAATATGTCAACACACTCTGCTTAAATACTCTAATTGCAAAGAAAAACATGCATCTAGCTCAAAAGAATGTATGTTTACTTCAAGAACTCAAAAGAACTGAAGAAAAGATGAAGCTCAGAGTAAATCTAGAACTGAAGAGAATAGTCAAGCCAGTAAACTCACAACTGTAAGCTTAAAAAGAAGAAACTCTTAACTGTCTAAGTCTTCAAACTTCAATTCTCCAGCTAAATGTAAATAGAATTTGAATTCTCAAACTCCTGTTAAGATTAGAGAATTGAGAAATGACTCTGGTGATAAACTAGATATAATGCAAGCAGTTGAGATTTCTACTTTTCAGAACAGTTATAATCTACTATCTGATGATAGTGATTAGATTCTACTCTACTCTCTTTTAGTATGAATATACAATAAAAATAATAAAAAAAGTTTAAAAACTCTTTAAAAATCACATTTATTTAAAATAATGTGGATAGAAACTCAAATTGCATTTATTCTTGTCTTCAAATTGTATTTGAATAAAAAGTTGATTTTATACTGCTTCAGAAGCCGAATTTTGATGCTGAGCAAAAATATGTCATTTCTCATTCAAGCTACTACTGCTTTTTACCTCAAAATTCTGAGATAAAGTCAAGAGTAGTGATCTATGAAAGAAAGAGATCAAGATATCAATTTAATCTAAGATTTGATATCATGTCTGACTCTGATATTCTGGTGGGTGATATTATAGATAAAGAAAATGAGTTTGATACTATACAGCTTATAAATATCTATAATGAAAAGTCATTGAAGGAATATAACAATATCTGAACAATTGATAGAGGATTTCTGAACATAACTTTATCAAGAAACTCTATAATTGCAGAAGACTTCAATGCACATCATCTCTGATGAAATTCAGAATGTAAGAGAGTAGTGAGAGCTGATAATCTGATTGAATGAACCTTTGAGCATTCAATAGATTTGGTTAATAAGTCTGATCAATAAACATTCTTTAGAAAAGGCATGAAACAGAAGTCTATTATAGATCTAATCTTCATGTCACAAAATCTAATGAAAAGAAGACTTGTAAACTGGTTTATTGATTCAAATGAGACATCAGGATCAGGTTATGAGATTATTCAATTTGATATTGAACTGAGTGAAAAACAAATGAGTGAAAATCCTCTTCTCTCTAATCAGTATAACTTTGAAAAAGCTGATTGAAAAGCAGTTGAAGAAAGTATAAAACTGTTAAAATCTGAAAGATAGAATGAGCTATATTGAAATTCTGGTCAAGATATCTCAAATGAAATGCTTGAGAATAGAGTGAAGCTTATTATATCTATTATTCTAACAAGTGTTAGAGATAATATCTCAAAGAGAAAATCTTCTGAGTATTCAAAACCTTGATGAAATGAGAATATCTCATCTAAAAGGAAAGAATTAGCTACTGCTAGAAGAGAGTGAAAGAATAATATAATATCTGATGAAGAGTTCAAAGCTGTCAGAAATGAATATTTTTCAGATATTAAAAGAGCTAAGACAGACTGCTGGAATAAATTTCTTGAAGAAGCATAAGAGAAGGAAGTTTTTAAAGCTTTTAACTATACTAAAACAAGAAGTGTAGCAAAACTTTCAGTCTTAGAATATGAGTTTCAGAATGAATCATATACAGCAAACTCTTTTGAGGAAAAATGTCAAGCTTTCATGAGAATTCTCTTTCAGAACTCACCAGATTCAGATTCAGATTCAG